>NC_092116.1:16896801-16946773 GCF_045679555.1 Salvelinus alpinus
TGTGGTTAAAGTCAAGTATGGCTAAGGCACCGTGGTGCCGTTTGTCTCTAAGGGGTTTCCTAGTGAGCGGAAACCAAGCTGTGATTAAATGGCAGAACATAGCCAGAGGCTGACTTCTGGCACATATTCCTTATCTATCCTCCTCCTCCCTCACTTCACCTCCTCCTCTTCCATCAATACTCCTCCTTCGATTGATAAAAAAAAAACATTATTTTTGGAATACATTTTTTAAAAGTATGATCTTTGTAAATGATATCATAAATAGGACTGGTGGAGTTATGTCACACATGCAGCTAACAAAAATATATGGAAATGTCTGCTCTACCCAAAATTACAACCAAATAGTTGCAGCATTACCGCAAAAATGGAAGAGGCAAGTGGAAGGGGGAAAAGTAAGCATCTTGTCTGTCGGCCCTGCATTTTTTTATTTTATTTTATTTAACCAGGTAGGCTAGTTGAGAACAAGTTCTCATTTACAATTGCAACCTGGCCAAGATAAAGCAAAGCAGTTCGACATACAAAAAATAAGTGTAAAAAAATAAGTGTATATACAATGTGAGCAAATGAGGTGAGATAAGGGAGGTAAAGGCAATAAATAGGCCATGGTGGCGAAGTAAATACAATATAGCGATTAGAACACTGGAATGGTAGATTTGCAGTGAAAGAATGTGCAAAGTAGAAATAGAAATAATGGGGTGCAAAGGAGCAAAATAAATAAATACAGTAGGGGAAGAGGTAGTTGTTTGGGCAAAATTATAGATGGGCTATGTACAGGTGCAGTAATCTGTGAGCTGCTCTGACAGCTGGTGCTTAAAGCTAGTGAAGCAGATAAGTGTTTCCAGTTTCAGAGATTTTTGTAGTTCGTTCCAGTCATTGGCAGCAGAGAACTGGAAGGAGAGGCGGCCAAAGGAGGAATTGGTTTAGGGAGTGACCAGAGAGATATACCTGCTGGAGCGCGTGCTACAGGTGAGTGCTGCTATGGTGACCAGCGAGCTGAGATAAGGGGGGACTTTACCTAGCAGGGTCTTGTAGATGACCTGGAGCCAGTACGAGTATGAAGCGGGGGCCAGCCAACAAGAGCGCACAGGTCGCAGTGGTGGGTAGTATATGGGGCTTTGGTGACAAAACGGATGGCACTGTGATAGACTGCATCCAATTTATTTAGGGTATTGGAGGCTGTTTTGTAAATGACATCGCCAAAGTCGAGGATCGGTAGGATGGTCAGTTTTACGAGGGTATGTTTGGCAGCATGAGTGAAGGATGCTTTGTTGCGATATAGGAAGCCAATTCTAGATTTAAT
Source organism: Salvelinus alpinus (assembly GCF_045679555.1). Classification (NCBI taxonomy): domain Eukaryota; kingdom Metazoa; phylum Chordata; class Actinopteri; order Salmoniformes; family Salmonidae; genus Salvelinus; species Salvelinus alpinus. The sequence continues at coordinate 16,898,102 of NC_092116.1, forward strand.
TTTGGATTGGATATGCTTAATGTGAGTCTGGAAGGAGAGTTTACAGTCTAACCAGACACCTAGGTATTTGTAGTTGTCCACATATTCTAAGTCAGAACCGTCCAGAGTAGTGATGCTGGACGGGCGGGCAGGTGCAGGCAGCGATCGGTTGAAGAGCATGCATTTAGTTTTCCTTGTATTTAAGAGCAGTTGGAGGCCACGGAAGGAGAGTTGTATGGCATTGTAGCTCGTCTGGAGGGTTGTTAACACAGTGTCCAAGAAGGGCCAGAAGTATACAGAATGGTGTCGTCTGCGTAGAGGTGGATCAGAGACTCACCAGCAGCAAGAGCGACATCATTGATGTATACAGAGAAGAGAGTCGGCCCAAGAATTGAACCCTGTGGCACCCCCATAGAGACTGCCTGAGGCCCGGACATTAGGCCCTCCGATTTGACACACTGAACTCTATCAGAGAAGTAGTTGGTGAACCAGGCGAGGCAATAATTTGAGAAACCAGTATTGTTTCTTATCGATGGCGGTTAAGATATCGTTTAGGACCTTGAGCGTGGCTGAGGTGCACCCATGACCAGCTCTGAAACCAGATTGCATAGCGGAGAAGGTACGGTGGGATTCAAAATGGTCGGTAATCTGTTTGTTGACTTGGCTTTCGACGACCTTAGAAAGGCAGGGTAGGATAGATATAGGTCTGTAGCAGTCAAGAGTGTCCCCCCCAAGAGGGGGATGACCGCAGCTGACCGCAGCTGCTTTCCAATCTTTGGGAATCTCAGACGACACGAAAGAAAGGTTGAACAGGCTAGTAATAGGGATTGCAACAATTTCGGCAGATCATTTTAGAAAGAAAGGGTCCAGATTGTCTAGCCCGGCTGATTTGTAGGTGTCCAGATTTTGCAGCTCTTTCAGAACATCAGCTGACTGGATTTGGGAGAAGGAGAAATGGGGAAGGCTTGGGCGAGTTGCTGTGGGGGGTGCAGTGCTGTTGACCGGGGTAGGGGTAGCCAGGTGGAAAGCATGGCCAGCCATAGAAAAATGCTTATTGAAATTCTCAATTATAGTGGATTTATCGGTGGTGACAGAGTTTCCTACCCTCAGTGCAGTGGACAGCTGGGAGGAGGTGTTCTTATTCTCCATGGACTTTACAGTGTCCCAGAACTTTTTTGAGTTTGTGTTGCAGGAAGCAAATTTCTGCTTGAAAAAGCTAGCCTTGACTTTTCTAACTGCCTGTGTATATTGGTTTCTAACTTCCCTGAAAAGTTGCATATCACGGGGGCTGTTCGATGCTAATGCAGAATGCCATAGGATGTTTTTGTGTTGGTTAAGGGCAGTAAAGTCTGGAGAGAACCAAGGACTATATCTGTTCCTGGTTCTAAATTTCTTGAATGGGGCATGCTTATTTAAGATGGTGAGGAAGGCTTTTTTTTTAAATAACCAGGCATCCTCTACTGATGGGATGAGGTCAATATCCTTCCAGGATACCCCGGCCAGGTTGATTAGAAAGGCCTGCTCGCTGAAGTGTTTCAGGGAGCATTTGACAGTGATGAGTGGAGGTCGTTTGACCGCTGACCCATTACGGATGCAGGCAATGAGGCAGTGATCGCTGAGATCTTGGTTGAAAACAGCAGAGGTGTATTTAGAGGGCAAGTTGGTTCGGATGATATCTATGAGGGTGCCCGTGTTTACAGTTTTGGGGTGGTACCTGGTAGGTTCATTGATAATTTGTGTGATATTGAGGGCATCAAGCTTAGATTGTAGGGTGGCTGGGGTGTTAAGCATGTCCCAGTTTAGGTAACCTAGCAGTACAAGCTCGGGAAGATAGATGGGAGGCAATCAGTTCACATATGGTGTCCAGAGCACAGCTGGGGGCAGAGAGTGGTCTATAGCAGGGGGCAACAGTGAGAGACTTGTTTTTAGAGAGGTGGATTTTTAAAAGAAGAAGTTCAAATTATTTGGGTACAGACATGGATAGTAGGACAGAACTCTGCAGGCTATCTCTGCAGTAGATTGCAACACCACCCCCTTTGGCCGTTCTATCTTGTCTGAAAATGTTGTAGTTAGGGATGGAGATTTCAGAGTTTTTGGTGGTCTTCCTAAGCCAGGATTCAGACACGGCTAGGACATCCGGGTTGGCAGAGTGTGCTAAAGCAGTGAATAAAACTAACTTAGGGAGGATGCTTCTAATGTTAACATGCATGAAACCAAGGCTATTACGGTTACAGAAGTCATCAAAAGAGAGCGCCTGGGGAATAGAAGTGGAGCGAGGCACTGCAGGGCCTGGATTCACCTCTACATCACCAGAGGAACAGAGGAGGAGTAGGATAAGGGTACGGCTAAAAGCTATGAGAATTGGTCGTCTAGGACGTCCGGAACAGAGAGTAAAAGGAGGTTTCTGGGGGCGATAAAATAGCTTCAAGGTATAATGTACAGACAAAGGTATAATGTACAGACAAAGGTATGGATGTGAATACAGTGGAGGTAAACCTAGGCATTGAGTGATGATGAGAGAGATATTGTCTCTAGAAACATCATTGAAACCAGGTGATGTCATCGCATGTGTGGGTGGTGGAACTGAAAGGTTGGATAAGGTATAATGAGCAGGGCTAGAGGCTCTACAGTGAAATAAGCCAATAAACACTAGTCAGAACAGCAATGGACAAGGCATATTGACATTAAGGAGAGGCATGCTTAGTCGAGTGATCATAAGGGTCCAGTGAGTAGTGAGGTTGGTTGGGGTCACGGCGATTCAGACAGCTCGCCGGGCCATGGGTAGCAAGCTGGCAGAGGATGGAGGTCTGTTTTCAGCCACCTCGTGCGTTTCCTTCGGTAGATTAGCGGGGTTCCGTGTGGTAGAGGGGACCAATCCAATTGTCAAAATAGATATAGTTATAGTGACCCAAGAAAATTGTCCGATAGACCTATTCAGATAGCAGCCGATAAGACAGCTAACGATTAGCGGGCCCCAGATGGGCGTTCAGGTTACATCGCGACGGAGGGGCCAGTTGGATAACTCCCTCGGGCAGATAACGTCGGTAGTCCAGTCGTGAAGGCCCGGTGGGGCTCCGCATCGGCAGTAAAACGGGTCCGGATAGGTGATTGTAGCCCAGGAGTGGCTGATGGAACTCTTCAGCTGGCTAGCTCCAGAATAATTGATGTTTGCTCCGGGACCGACGTAAGCCAATAGTCACTCGGATAGCAGCTAGCTAGCTGCAAGATCCAGGTGTAAATGTCCAGAGCTTGTGGTAGAAATCCGGGGATATGGAGAGAAAATAGGTCCGGTATGCTCTGGTCTGAGTCGCGTTGTACAAAACTGGCGATAGCTTTTCGAGCTAAAGGAATAGCTGATGACCGCCAACCGTGGTTAGCTGAATACTAACGTTAGCCAGCTTCTGGCTAGCTTCTGGCTAGCTTCTGTTGTGGATTTCAGATTTGAGGTGAATAATATATTATTTTGTTTAATTGGTGAGGCGGGTTGCAGGAGAGTGTTTTGAAGTTGAGTTTTTAGAAAAAAATATATATAAAAAGTTATCTCAAGAAAAGATCATTAAAGACCACAATTGGTTATTAAAGACCAAAATTGGTTAAAGAAAATTGTGATGAATAAAAAGGTATACCTGTTACATTTCAGGAACAAATAATTGACAGCTGTGCCATATACAGTGCATTTGGAAAGTATTCAGACCCCTTGACATTTTTCACATTTTGTTACGTTACAGCCTTATTCTAAAATTGATAAAATAAAATACAAATCCTCAGCAATCTACACAGAATACCACAGGGATGCAAACTAGTCACCTTTCAGCGAAATTCGCCATTTTGAATCCAAAATAGGTGACCTACCTGATTCGTGTAGATCCAATGAGAAAAGTTTGGGGGATGGGCTTTGGATCACTACTGGCTGTGTGCGAACAAGTGATGCACGTTTGGCGCAATACTGGCTGTATCCAAGGCTCAGCCAATCATTCACATAACAACAGAATGCAGCACGCGACTGAAGAGACAACCAATGTGCTAGTTACAGCATCAGCGAGCGCTCTGGAAAGACAGCGGGAGAGTGGAAAGGCAGTTTGCGAGTCCCCTGAACGATAACGAAGAGGTAGGTGAGAAGCCTGACGAGTGAGAAGGTGATGAAGCGTACATCATGAGCTGAAACCGAAAAACAACTGGCATTTGTTTTAGGCTGGGTTTCTGTACAGCACTTTGATATATCAGCTGATGTAAGAAGGGCTATATAAATACATTTGATTTGATTTGGAAAGTTTGAGGTGAGGGAGAAAGTGTGGTGGAACAAGTATTGTTAGCATTGTTAAATATCTTGCTAGCTGGATCAAATTTTCTGTTAGCTAGCCAGAGAAATGTTGAGCAACATTAGCAAACTTAACTGATCAAATAATTGAGTTTATGGTGTGAAAATTAGCTGGCTAATAAAGTCAGACAGCTAACATTACAACATAAGACAGCTAACATTAGTAACCTAACCAATTCACTATAGTATTAACTGGTATACGACTCCTTGCCGTTCCTCAAGTTATAATGCATTAGTTGCTTACTGGACCCTGGCAATCTGAGTAAAATGTTAACTATCTAACGAACTAACTACTATCTGTGAACTAATGTTTTCCCTCTACAGTATGTGGTTAATTTTCAGAATGAGAGAATTAGTTGAAAATGAGGCGTTGCTTGTTAAACAAGTGGATTCAGGGATGAAGTGTAGTTGGAGCTGGGCCTGGCTTAAGCTGGATGCCACTATAGAGGTGAAAGGAACAGCACACACTTTCCCTCTTTCTCACTTTTTCAGTCAGTGGATAAAAAGGGGATGCCAGGTGTACTGTCTGTCTGAAATATATCAATTATGCCAACAAAGGGTATCATGTTCTGCTGGCACATTGTAGAACAGATGTCCACAGGCAGAAAGTGTACAATGTAATAATGTGCAGCCCACAAATATTGCTTTTGTTGTGTTGAACAGTAACACTTGTGTGTGAGTGAGGAGGGAGTTATAAAATGTTTTACTCAGTGAACATTATTTTTGCACAGATGTAGCCTTGTGCACTTGATCGATGTCTAGAGAAAAAATAGAATGTCTGTTTGTTTCATTCTATTTCTACTTTAAGAAGTGCAATATTTAGATGTGTGTGGTCACAAGCGTTCAATTATAAAAGCTGTCATGGTAACAAGCGTTAAATTATAAAGGCTGTCATGGTAACAAGTGTTCTATTATAAAGGCTGTCATGGTAACAAGTGTTCTATTATAAAGGCTGTCATGGTAACAAGTGTTCTATTATAAAGGCTGTCATGGTAACAAGTGTTCAATTATAAAGACTGTCATGATAACAAGTGTTCAATTATAAAGGCTGTCATGGTAACAAGTGTTCTATTATAAAGGCTGTCATGGTAACAAGCGTTCTATTATAAAGGCTGTCATGGTAACAAGCGTTCTATTATAAAGGCTGTCATGGTAACAAGTGTTCTATTATAAAGGCTGTGATGGTAACAAGTGTTCTATTATAAAGGCTGTCATGGTAACAAGTGTTCTATTATAAAGGCCGTCATGGTAACAAGCGTTCTATTATAAAGGCTGTCATGGTAACAAGTGTTCTATTATAAAGGCTGTCATGGTAACAAGTGTTCTATTATAAACGCTGTCATGGTAACAAGTGTTCTATTATAAAGGCTGTCATGGTAACAAGTGTTCTATTATAAAGGCTGTCATGGTAACAAGTGTTCTATTATAAATGCAGTCATGGTAACAAGTGTTCTATTATAAAGGCTGTCATGGTAACAAGTGTTCTATTATAAAGGCTGTCATGGTAACAAGTGTTCAATTATAAAGGCTGTCATGGTAACAAGTGTTCTATTATAAAGGCTGTCATGGTAACAAGCGTTCTATTATAAAGGCTGTCATGGTAACAAGTGTTCTATTATAAAGGCTGTCATGGTAACAAGCGTTCTATTATAAAGGCTGTCATGGTAACAAGTGTTCTATTATAAAGGCTGTCATGGTAACAAGCGTTCTATTATAAAGGCTGTCATGGTAACAAGTGTTCTATTATAAAGGCTGTCATGGTAACAAGTGTTCTATTATAAAGGCTGTCATGGTAACAAGTGTTCTATTATAAAGGCTGTCATGGTAACAAGTGTTCTATTATAAAGGTTGTCATGGTAACAAGTGTTCTATTATAAAGGTTGTCATGGTAACAAGTGTTCTATTATAAAGGCTGTCATGGTAACAAGTGTTCTATTATAAAGGCTGTCATGGTAACAAGTATTCTATTATAATGTTCTATTATAAAGGTTGTCATGGTAACAAGTGTTCTATTATAAAGGTTGTCATGGTAACAAGTGTTCTATTATAAAGGCTGTCATGGTAACAAGTGTTCTATTATAAAGGTTGTCATGGTAACAAGTGTTCTATTATAAAGGCTGTCATGGTAACAAGTGTTCTATTATAAAGGCTGTCATGGTAACAAGTGTTCTATTATAAAGGTTGTCATGGTAACAAGTGTTCTATTATAAAGGCTGCCATGGTAACAAGTGTTCTATTATAAAGGCTGTCATGGTAACAAGTGTTCTATTATAAAGGTTGTCATGGTAACAAGTGTTCTATTATAAAGGCTGACATGGTAACAAGTGTTCTATTATAAAGGCTGTCATGGTAACAAGTGTTCTATTATAAAGGCTGTCATGGTAACAAGTGTTCTATTATAAAGGCTGTCATGGTAACAAGTGTTCTATTATAAAGGCTGTCATGGTAACAAGTGTTCTATTATAAAGGCTGTCATGGTAACAAGTGTTCTATTATAAAGGCTGTCATGGTAACAAGTGTTCTATTATAAAGGATGTCATGGTAACAAGTGTTCTATTATAAAGGCTGTCATGGTAACAAGTGTTCTATTATAAAGGCTGTCATGGCTAACTGCAATATTAGTGTATTGTTTTTTCTCAAAAGTGTCATTTGCAGTAAAGTCTAGGAAACAAATAACATTGGATTGCTTTCTTTACATTTTGTAGCTGTGAGTTAGGTTCACATGAACCACTTTTTATTTTACACATGGAGACTGATCATGTAGATCATATTATTTGTTGTTTAATTAGTTAAAACCTGCATTTCCTCCTCGCAGGGATGTTTTGCATGTTTCAGTGCAACAACAAAAAGTGTCACCTATTTTGGCCCTCACCAGTTTGCATCCCTGATACCTTGGTCAGGGAGGTGACCAAGAACCCCATGGTCACTCAGACAGAGCTCTAGAATTCCTCTGAGGAGATGGGAGAACCTTTCAGAAGGACAATCATCTCTGCAGAACTCCACCAAACAGGCCTTTATGGTAGAGTAGATAAACGGATACAAGATTCTCTGGTCTGATGAAGCCAAGATTGAACATTTTGATCCACGCCTCGCGGAATCATGCTCAGATCACATTAAGAATTGGTGATTCGTAACGTTTTGAAAAACATATTTGTTTTTCAAATTAAAAGCCCAATGAATACTCGCTTTTGTGGAATGATTTAACTCCCACCGCTTGCGGGACATTTATTTTGAAGGCACGTATAAATAACTGCACGAGGACAGACAGTGACTGACAGGCTGATACACACATCACAGTTACAAATAGTAGCTAGCTAGAAATTGCGCATAAATGAGTTTTTCAAAGAGAAGGAAAGTAGACAATGAATGTAGGGTGTTCCAGCAAGAGTGGACATCGAAATATTTCTTTACTGATGTGTCAGGGAAAGCTGTGTGCTAAGTGTGCAAAGAGAGCATCGCTGTCTTGAAAGACTACAACTTGTCCCGACACTTCCAGATGAAGCATGCAGAGAAATATAGGAATATGAGTAGAGGGCAAGTGCATCGAAAGAGTTGCTTTCTCAGATACAGAAGCAGCAAGGACTTTTCACAAAACTGCATTCAGCAAACAACGGAATTGCGAGAGATAGCTATGTACTGTCCCACAAAATTGCTAAACATAGCAAGCCATTCGCTGGGGGCGAATCCTTTAAAGAATGTTTCATTGACTCTGCAGCAATACTTTGCTCCGACAAGAAAGAGCTGTTTGAAAATGTTTCCCTGTCAAGACGAACAGTGACTTGGCGTGTTGAGGACATCACTGTCACGCCATTATCTGTTTCACCTGTCCCTGTGATTGTCTCCACCCTCTCCAGGTGTCTCTTATTTACCCCAGTTTATTTATCCCTGTGTTTCCTGTCTCTCTGTGCCAGTTCGTCTTGTATGTTTCCAAGTCAACCAGCGTTTTTCCCGTTCTCCTGCTTTTTGCATTTCTCCTTTTTCTAGTCCTCCCGGTTTTGACCCTTGCCTGTTTCTGGACATTGTACCCGCCTGCCTGACCATTCTGCCTGACTTGACCACGAGCCTGTCTGCCACTCTGTACCTCCTGGACTCTGATCTGGTTTTGACCTTTTGCCTACTCCTTTTTCATTAATAAACATTGTAAGACTCCAACCATCTGCCTCCTGTGTCTGCATCTGGGTCTCGCCTTGTGTCATGATAATCGCAGAGAATATGGAACAACAGTTGAAAGACAAGTTAAAGGATTTCACCTATTTCTCCTTGGCCCTGGATGAGAGCAGTGATGCACGTGACACGGCGCAGTTGTTGATATTCATAACCCCAGACTTTGAAATGACAGAGGAACTTGCTTCATTGCAGTCAATGAAGAGCACAACCACAGGGAAATATTTATTGGAGGAGGTTAATAAGTGTGTGGCAAAGCTGGGACTGAGTTTTGAAAAGTTATCCAGTGTGACCACTGATGGTTGCCCAAACTTGGCAGGAAAAAACTTTTGAAAAGGATACAAGATCAAGTAGCTGAGCTGAACACAGAGGGGCTCTGTAAATGTGTTCTGAAAATGAGCCATGTTGTGGATACAGTCACTAAAGTGGTAAACTTCATAAGAGCTAAATCTTTTAACCATATACCATATGTTTGTGTCACTGTTGGAAGCGACAGAGTTGGGTTATGCAGATCTTCCCTACCACTCAAACATGAGATGGCTGAGTTTGGGGAAGGTGCTTAAATGAAAGGAAAATATGTGGATTTCCCTCAACTGCAAGATAAAGAATGGTTGGCTGATTTTGCCTTCACCGTGGACATCATGGCCCTCATGAATGAACGGAATTCAAAACTACAAGGGAAGGGCCTTTTTGCACATCAGATGTACAGCCTTGTCAAAGCCTTCAAGGGAAAATTACTCCTGACCCGCCAAGTAGAAGCCAACAATCTCACCCACCTTCCGACACTACTAGTCTGTTCCCTATCAGATGACCAGCGGGAGAAGTATACATGAGTATACGTGAGTTTTCTCATAATTTTGAGGATTTCAAAGTGTTGGAAAATGACATGCTGTTGGTTTCCTCTCCTTTCACCTTCAATGTGGATAACGCTCCCACTGACCTGCAACGTAAGCTTATCGATCTTCAGTCTGATGCAGTGATTGGAGAACTATTCAAAACAATGTCACTGACGAGGTTCTATGCATCTCTCAATGAACAAAACTTTCCAAAGACTAGGGGTCATGCTTAGAAGATGTTTGTACTGTTTGGGTCAACCTATGTATGTGAACAGACATTTTCAGTGATGAAATATAACAAGTCAAGGCACAGATCATCTCTTACTGACTCCAACCTCTCAGCAATCCTGCGCATAGCGACGTTAGAAACTATACCTGACTTCACTGCTCTAGTCAATGCCCATCAGAGACTTCACTCCTCACACTGATTGAGTAGTTTAAATGTGATGTTGAGCTCTCTCTCTTTCTTGTGTTTTTGTGCATACTTGTTAACAAGAGTTCTGTCCGTGGTGCTGAATGCACAGTGTACTTTTCCCTCCATGTAGTTCATTGCATGTTTAATAATAAAAATACCAACCAAAAGGAGAACATAGATGTGGTTTATTTTTGTGCGTGTAAGAAAAGTTAAATAAGTAGCATATCTAGATGTGATTTACAGTAGATATATCTGTCAACACAGTCATACACACGATGTATAATCCTGTAATGTGATTCTGGCACGCGATGGCAAAAATATATTCTAATGTGGGCCTCCATGGAAAATAATTGCCCAGGCCTGGGTTAGAGTATTCCTCCTTCACCATCTTGTTCTCTTCTTATCTTTCTCCTTTTCTAATTTTCTCTCTGTCTCTCTCTCTCGCTCTCTCTCTGACTCTCTCTCAATTCAATTTAAGGGCTTTATTGGCATGGGAAACATATGCTAGCATTGCCAAAGCAAGTGAACTAGATGATAAACAATAAAATTAACAGTAAACATTACACTCACAAAAGTTCCAAAAGAATAAAGACATTACAAATGTCATATTATGTGCAAATAGTTAAAGTACGAAAGGGAAAATAAATCAACATAAATATAGGTTGCACTTACAATGGTGTTTGTTCTTCACTGGTTGCCTTTTTTTGTCGCAACAGGTCACATCTTGCTGCTGTGATGGCACACTGTGGTATTTCACCCAATAGATATGGGAGTTTATCAAATTGGATTTGTTTTCAAATTCTTTGTGTATCTGTATAATCTGAGGGAAATATGTGTCTCTATGGTCATACATTTGGCAGGAGGTTAGGAAGTGCAGCTCAGTTTCCACCTCATTTTGTGGGCAGTGTGCACATAGCCTCTCTTCTCTTGAGAGCCAGGTCTGCCTTTGGCTGCCTTTCTCTATCGCTCTCCCCTCTCTCTCCCTCTCTCTCTCTCTCTCTCTCCCCTCTCTCTCTCTCTCCCCTCTCTCTCCCCTCTCTCTCTCTCTCTCTCCCCTCTCTCTCTCTCTCGCCCCTCTCTCTCTCGCCCCTCTCTCTCTCTCACCCCTCTCTCTCTCTCGCCCCCTCTCTCTCTCTCTCGCCCCTCCCTTTCTCTCTCTCTCGCCCCTCTCTCTCTCTCGCCCCTCTCTCTCTCTCGCCCTTCTCTCTCTCTCGCCCCTCTCTCTCTCGCCCCCCCCCTCTCTCTCTCGCCCCTCCCCCCTCCCTCTCTTAATCTCTCTTTCTCGGTCGGTCTCCCTACCTCATTGTTTTTGTCCTGCCGGTTTGGTCTTGATATTTGCCCCCCTTTTTTTCCTCTTTCTCTCTCCCTTCTGCTCTCTCTTCCTCTCTCTTACCTGCTGTACAGGATCAACAGCAAAGTGTAGTCTTTTCAACAGCACGTTAATCAGGGACTCCCAGTCCCAGCATCTCTCAGTACAGTGCCTCTGGGGTCTGAGAGTTCAGTCATCAGAGCCTTTTGCTTTGGTTATAAGGGTAAAATCGAATTACTCGACTCCTGATCCTGAAAGTCTTCATATAGTCTAATGGCTCCTCATCTGAGATCCCAGTATATCAAAGCATTAGGCTAGGTTAGTGTAGTGCTATATTGATGAATGGCCCACAGGTGCAGGGCCCATCTGCTCTAATAACCAGGATTGTTGCGGTCAATTCCATTTCAATTCCGACAATTTGTGACAGAATTTAAGTGGAATTGACCCCAAACCTGCTTATAACCCCAAGTACAGTGTTAACTAAGAACCATAAGGGGTTAAGTGGCTGTGACGGTTGTTCAGTACTGTAGCTAGTCTCAGGCAGCAGCTCATCATCTCCCCTCCTCCCTCACTGGGTCTGGCCTGCAGCTGGAGGAGCCCACTGCTCTGGCAGGAACTGCCTGCAGGAACTGCCTGGGGGAAATGGAGACAGTCAGGCCTTCATTTTCTCCAGGTCAGGACTGGGGCTGGGGTGTCCCGCCTGCCTGGCGTGGTGTCCCTTCCTGGGGTTAGAACGTCTAGAGGAGAGGAGAGCAGCCCTGACTGTCAGCCCTGTGTGAGACCAGTTACTTTCTACATGTAATCTGTTACAGTTACTAGTTACGTGTCCAAAATTGTAATCAGTAATGTAATTTTGGGATAACCCAAACTCTGTAATGTAATCGGATTACTTTCAGTTACTTTTAGATTACTTTCTCCTTAAGAGGCACAACTTAGCGTTTTTCATCATGAATCTTGTTCTGGAGGCAGCTCTGCAGAGTGGTCATTAGCTGGCACATCCACAAAGTTATAAAATTCTAACCCTAACTTTACCCACCCTGTTAACCCTAATGCCTAACCCTAACCTTAAATTAAAGCAAATTTTAGTTTTCATACATTTTTACAAAATAGCCAATTTGGACTTTTCAGCTGGCAAATCTAGCGGAAATCGTCAACCTGCTCAAGAGGCATGAGAAGAAGACCAAAATGAATATTACCAATTAAAGGACATCTATTGCAGGATATATCAATGTTAGAGTTGACACAGCTGACCATAAACAGATGTTGCATTTTACTTTGTGGATTGGTTATGTACTGTATGTATCTTTACATAAAACAAAAAACAGAGTCTGTCAGATTCCCAATAAAGCGAACAAACGAACCGTGAAGCTCAGAGTAGTGCTCACAGGCAACTATACCTAGACAAGATCCCACAATGCACAATGGGGAAATGGCTACCTAAATATGATCCCCAATCAGAGACAACGATAAACAGCTGCCTCTGATTGGGAACCATACCAGGCCAACAGAAAAATAATTCACCTAGATAACCCACCCTTAATCACACACTGGCCTAACCAACATAGAGAATAAAAAGCTCTCTATGGTCAGGGCGTGATATTTGCACCTTTTTTCAATGCTGATTTGAATGTCATTGAGAAAACAACAGAAAGTTGTCAAATAATTTTTTCCGTAAACATCATTTCGGAATTTTAAAGTAATCCTACAAGTAAATGATTTTGTTTTTCAAAAGTATCTGAAATCTGATTACAATATTTTTACTGGTAATATAACGGATTACAGTTAGTTTTGTTATAATCCTTTACTCCCCAACCCTGTGTAAGACTCTCTCCCTCCCTCCGCCCCAGTAGCCTTTAGCCCCATGAATTCCCAGACACAGGTTACATCAACACAGATTTAGTATGTGAATAGCGCCGGGCACAGGGGACTGGAGGTGTTTGAAATAGTCCTCTTGCCCTCCCTCCAAGCCCCCCCTAGCCCCTCAAACCCAAACGCGGTTCATTGAGGAGTCATGGCGAGGGAGAGAAAAAAATTAAAAGAGGGAGAAGGGAGGGAGGGAGGGACAGTAAAAAAGCGAGACACCATGGCATGCATTGCCTTCATGATCATAGTGCATATTTCTACAAGTTCTCTCTGCTGCCTGCCTGCCTCTGTGTTGTGATGTGTGAGCGGAGTGGGGCTCTCGCTCTAGGTGCCTGCCAGGATCAATGGTTTCCTGTCTTCAGAGCTGCTTCAAGCTGCTTCAAGCTGCTGCTCCATGAGAAAACATAATCAAATAAGTGACTCATTGCCTGGCTCACTCCCCTGCCTTTCTGTTTGGGTGTAAATGAGATCACCCTCAAACACATGCACGCACGTGCACACACACACACACACACACACACACAGGTGTATGCACACACACACACACACACACAGGTGTATGCGCACACACACACACACACACAGGTGTATGCACACACACACACACACACACAGGTGTATGCACACACATACACACACACACAGGTGTATGCGCACACACACACACACACACAGGTGCACGCACACACGCCACCTTCCGCCCCTCTCAGAATTTGCACTTGAGATCTGTTCTGTCTGCTAACATTAGCCATCAACGTTAAGATATTTTTTCTTCTCCTTCCAGTCGCTGGAGGGAGACTGGGAGGAGACATTGCACCTTACAAAGGTGGTCGGCCGCCACAGGCTCACCTCAGCCTCACCTCAGCCTCACCTCAGCCTCACCTCAGCCTCACCTCAGCCTCACCTCAGCCTGTGGCGGCCGACCACCTTTGTAAGGTGCAATGTCTCCTCCCGCCTCTGTTTTGGTAAGAAGCTGAGGGATGGGCCTCGAGAAATTGAACCACTCTCAAATTCATAGACGGAGCTATGGATGCAAGGACTGACCATCCATGATATCAAAATTATAGTTATTGCTAAGTTGTGAGGCTATACAGTGTTTGTTTACATTTACACTATTTGCAAACGTTGGAGTAAAACAATGTTATATTTTGGGTTCTGATTGGGTACAACGGTTGAACTAAGCTCATGAGGCATTTATAAATTCTATATTCTTTAGGAATCAGTGGGTGGACGTATTTCATTTATACGTCCAAAAATGGATGTTGCAACTAAGGATTCTAGCTTTAAAGGTTAAAGGTCAGGGGTCACAGAGAGGCAGGTCACCCCAGTAACAAGGCCTCAATGAAAAGCAGGTGACTTGCTTCTTGACGTTATTCGAGCTGAACTGTAAATATGTCCCTCTATTTAATTCCTACGGAAATATTCTGAAATACTGAAATGTACCATGGGGGGGAAAAAATATGTAAGACTGGCTTTTTGGGATGCGATAAATGACTTATTGCTTTTGGGTACAATTCAAGTGTGGTTAAGGATAACCTAGCTAGTTGTGGCTTGTGTGAAACAAAAAGGAGAGATGCTTGATTAGTCGTCTGCCAGCTGAACTGACCTCCCTCAGCAAGCAGAGAGGGTCTTTGGTGAGCATTAAGCCAGATCAAAATCATGTATTGTTGGACTAGAAAACACTTCAAAAGAAAACATGGCTTTTCCCAGAACACACACAGACACACAAAAACATGGCTTTTCCCAGAACACACACAGACACACAAAAACATGGCTTTTCCCAGAACACACACAGACACACAAAAACATGGCTCTTCCCAGAACACACACAGACACACAAAAACATGGCTTTTCCCAGAACACACACAGACACACAAAAACATGGCTTTTCCCAGAACACACACAGACACACAGAAACATGGATGTTCCCAGAACACACACAGACACACAAAAACATGGATGTAAGCACTCACACTTTTGCTGCTCCGCTGGCCCCCAAAATACTCCATTTGTGGGTTAAATTCAGTATCAGAACCTACTCACAGCTATCCATGTTGGCGGATGCAGGACACACACATTAGCAGGATATAAACAAGGACACAGTCACAGTGTGGCTCCATCCTCTCAGCAGACGCTCCAAATAGCCCTGCCCTCAAGTCACAGATTTGTCCGTAATTGGAAAGTTGTCCTAATTGACTTTACCTAATTTATGGGCTAGAACATTTTTACCCTGATTGAACCATAACTTCCATGTGTCTCCAGTCGGTGAAGAGGATAATTGAGGGATTGGGGAGTTGTGGAGTTGTTTTTCTCCATCCGATACAGTTATGTACGGCATCCATATTATACAGTAGCCTCATATGGAAATTAGTCTAAATAAAACATGCACAAAGAACCAGCACAACAGAAATAAACAAGGGAACGGTAATGTTTCAACTTGACAGAATGCAACGCTGTAGGGTGGTACTAGTTTGTATGTGTGCGTGTGTGTAGATATCTTAATTATTCTAGAATTATTATTGTATTAGTCTGTGACACAGAGAAAAATAACAGAGAGAAATAACGAGGTAGATGTGAAAAGAGAGGATGATAGGTAAGACGAGGTGCAGACTTATGATAAGAAAAGACCTCAAGACTAACCTACAGTGTATGTATCTATAATGTCACTCTAAATGGCATATCCATTAAAGGTCATCCAATGCTAACAGAGGGACAATGAGTTTCCCTTAAAGACATTTACATAATTTAGACAGAAATACCTGTTGTATTTTGTTGAAGAGCCAGTACATTTGAAACTGAAGATACTCAGTGTGCGGACACATGCCAAACACACTGGAAGAGGAATGCTATTTCATTATATTAGGGTTGAACTGTTTCTCTGGCACTGTTCTCAGGGTTTTCCTTTAGATGTATTTAAACAATAGCCTGAAGCACACCCTCTAATTACTGTATGTATGGGGTTTAGTTTGTATTCCCTGATACTGTTAATGCCTTTGTACCTGTGTTTGTGTGAATGTGTGTTGAGTAGGGAACACTAAATACTGACAAGTATTTGTCATTGTGTGCCTCTGGCTACTGGACAATAAAATAAAGTTCATATAAAATAATTGCCTCCACAGATATGGTTAGATTTTGGTAAGGTAAGACATGCCTCATTATATGTAATGTAATGTTAAATGTTCGGGTCTCCGTATCTGTTTTCAAAATGCATACTGCCTCCAGGTCATTGCAGATTGGAGGGTGATACGCTGATGAAGCCTTCCGTTACCTAGGCGTTTGCTGTTTGAGATGCTGTAGGAGCAGCTCTCGCATTGTCAGCGCGATTTTCCGCTTAAAATCTCTGTATCTGTATGCTGTACGGGTGTGATAAATAAGATACATAACCAATATACTGTACACACATGCAAATTTAATTCCACTCAATTATGCTAATTAACTGATAGACAAGTAAGCATGACCAGTCAAATGTATGTCCATCGAATGGTATTTCCATCAATGAATAGGCTAAAAAGCATTATTTCGCAATGGGAATTTTTCTTCTCCTGGACAACTGGCCAGAGGTTTATTTTATTTTTATCCTCCAAAAACCGGCTATTAACGGCTTACGAAACCCTGGTGTGTGTATGTGGCAGATGATGAGAAGCGGAGGTTGAGATGTGTCAGGAATTAAAGCGCCAGCAGCGTCTCTCTCTCTCTCTCTCCCTCTCTCTCTCTCTCTCTCTGTGTATCTCTCTGTCTCTCTCTGTCTCTCTCTCTCTCTCTCTCTCTCTCTCTCTCTCTCTCTCTCTCTCTCTCTCTCTCTCTCTCTCTCTCTCTCTGTGTATCTCTCTGTGTCTCTCTCTCTCTCTCTCCCTCTCTGTGTCTCTGTCTCTCTCTCTCTGTGTATCTCTCTGTCTCTCTCTCTCTCTCTCTGTGTCTCTCTCTCTCTCTCTCTCTCCCCTCTCTCTCTCTCTCTCTCTCTCTGTCTCTCTCTCTCTCTCTCTCTCTCTCTCTCTCGCTCGCTCTCTCTCTCTCTCTCTCTCTCTCTGTATCTCTCTCTCTCTCTCTCTCTCTCTCTCTCTCTCTCTCTCTCTCTCTCTCTCTCTCTCTCTCTCTCTCTCTCTCTCTCTCTCTCTCTCTCTCTCTCTCTCTCTCTCTCTCTCCCTCTCTGTGTCTCTGTCTCTCTCTCTCTGTGTCTCTGTCTCTCTCTCTGTCTCTCTGTCTCTCTCTCTCTATTTCTCTCTGTCTCTCTCTCTGTCTCTGTCTCTCTGTCTCTCTGTCTCTCTGTCTCTGTGTGTGTCATGTCAGCTTCTCTCACAAACCAGTGAGCCACCACCAGGTCGCACCACAGAGAGAGAGGAGAAGAGGGTGCAATCAAAGCAGCAAGATGTGTGACCTGTTGCTACAAGAAAAGGGCAACCACTGAAGAACAAACACCATTGGATGTACAAACTATATTTATTTTCCCTTTTGTACCTTAACTATTTGCACATCATTACAACACTTTCTATAGACATTTGAAATGTCTTTATTCTTTTGGAACTTTTGTAAGTGTAATGTTTACTGTAGATTTATTTTAATTTTTTTCACTTTTGGTTATCTATTTCACTTGCTTTGGCAATGTAAACACGTTTCCCATGCCAATAAAGCCATTGAATTGAGAGGGAGGGGAGGAAGAGAGAGAGGGAGGGGAGGAAGAGAGAGAGGGAGGGGAGGAAGAGAGAGAGGGAGGGGAGGAAGAGAGAGAGGGAGGGGAGGAAAAGAGAGAGGGAGGGGAGGAAGAGAGAGGGAGGGGAGGAAGAACAGCGATAGATAGAGACGAGTGACAAAGAGGGAATGAAAAAGACATAGCAGAGATGGTGTTAGGCTGAAATGGGAGGAAAGATAGACAAATTAACAGGGTACGGAAGGAGAGAGAGAGAAATGAGGAGGTGGGAGCTTAGAGGCTCCTCTCTCCGCCTCACATTACAATCTCTCTCTATTGAAAGGCACCCAGTCATACCCATGTTTTCTATAGCAGAGGACGACGTTGTGGGCTGGGTGTTTCTGTTAGATTCTTTCTGTTTTCATCTCTCCTTCCTCCCAAATGTGTTGCCTAGTAAACACCAGGATTAGGTGTAGGAGGAGAGATTCCATCCGTCAGGTCATCTCTCACCTCCTCCCCCTCATTCAACAAACACAAGTATACACACACACACACGGGCCCAGCTATTGTGTATTTGTATAACTCCTCCTCACAACCCCAGCCAGAGGAAAGGAAGAGAGGAGGATGTGGAAAGGGGGAGGCACATGTGATGGGGTTATTTAAATCTCTCTGGGGGAAGCTTAGATCTCTCTTCAGAATCATTTGACAGGATTTACCCATCCACCCCTCCGCCAAAATACTGAGCATTTTGTATTCCGAGCCAGCCAACGTATCGTATCCAATGTGGGGGACTAAATCAATTCCAAATTATTGTGCCTCTCAATAACTGATGACAATGTCTGGCCATGGAGACAGATGATTGATGATGATACTATGGATAATATGAGTAAGCACATACACACTGGGCCAAAGCGGCTGGCTGACGGTGATTATAGAGGGGCTGACGCATGCGTTGGCCCCGTGCTGGAGAGAGGAAACAGGCCATGTACAGTGGGGAGAACAAGTATTTGATACACTGCCGATTTTGCAGGTTTTCCTACTTACAAAGCATGTAGAGGTCTGTAATTTTTATCATAGGTACACTTCAACTGTGAGAGACGGAATCTAAAACAAAAATCCAGAAAATCACATTGTATGATTTTTAAGTAATTCATTTGCATTTTATTGCATGACATAAGTATTTGATCACCTACCAACCAGTAAGAATTCCGGCTCTCACAGACCTGTTAGTTTTTCTTTAAGAAGCCCTCCTGTTCTCCACTCATTACCTGTATTAACTGCACCTGTTTGAACTCGTTACCTGTATAAAAGACACCTGTCCACACACTCAATCAAACAGACTCCAACCTCTCCACAATGGCCAAGACCAGAGAGCTGTGTAAGGACATCAGGGATAACATTGTAGACCTGCACAAGGCTGGGATGGGCTACAGGACAATAGGCAAGCAGCTTGGTGAGAAGGCAACAACTGTTGGCGCAATTATTAGAAAATAGAAGAAAATAGAAGAAGTTCAAGATGATGGTCAATCACCCTCGGTCTGGGGCTCCATGCAAGATCTCACCTCGTGGGGCATCAATGATCATGAGGAAGGTGAGGGATCAGGCCAGAACTACACGGCAGGACCTGGTCAATGACCTGAAGAGAGCTGGGACCACAGTCTCAAAGAAAACCATTAGTAACACACTACGCCGTCATGGATTAAAATCCTGCAGCGCACACAAGGTCCCCCTGCTCAAGCAGGCGCATGTCCAGGCCCGTCTGAAGTTTGCCAATGACCATCTGGATGATCCAGAGGAGGAATGGGAGAAGGTCATGTGGTCTGATGATTCAAAAATAGAGCTTTTTGGTCTAAACTCCACTCGCCGTGTTTGGAGGAAGAAGAAGGATGAGTACAACCCCAAGAACACCATCCCAACCGTGAAGCATGGAGGTGGAAACATCATTCTTTGGGGATGCTTTTCTGCAAAGGGGACAGGACGACTGCACCGTATTGAGGGGAGGATGGATGGGGCCATGTATTGCGAGATCTTAGCCAACAACCTCCTTCCCTCAGTAAGAGCATTGATGATGGGTCGTGGCTGGGTCTTCCAGCATGACAACGACCCGAAACACACAGCCAGGGCAACTAAGGAGTGGCTCCGTAAGAAGTATCTCAAGGTCCTGGAGTGGCCTAGCCAGTCTCCAGACCTGAACCCAATAGAAAATCTTTGGAGGGAGCTGAAAGTCCGTATTGCCCAGCGACAGCCCCGAAACCTGAAGGATCTGGAGAAGGTCTGTATGGAGGAGTGGGCCAAAATCCCTGCTGCAGTGTGTGCAAACCTGGTCAAGAACTACAGGAAACGTATGATCTCTGTAATTGCAAACAAAGGATTCTGTACCAAATATTAAGTTCTGCTTTTCTGATGTATCAAATACTTATGTCATGCAATAAAATGCGAATTAATTACTTAAAAATCATACAATGTGATTTTCGGGATTTTTGTTTTAGATTCCGTCTCTCACAGTTGAAGTGTACCTATGATAAAAATTACAGACCTCTACATGCTTTGTAAGTAGGAAAATCGGCAAAATCGGCAGTGTATCAAATACTTGTTCTCCCCACTGTAAGTGTGTGTGCCCTGCTCTGTGCTCTGGCTGAAATAACAGAAAGTCAGGACACGCTGTGCACGACGAAGCACAAATCACCTGTAATTACCACCCACAGACTCACCCATCCATCTCTCACTGCCCCCAGACCGACTGCCATGAATAGACACACACACAGGTGCAAACATACATTAACACACACTTATGCACATCCTTGTGCGTGCAGTTGCATACACACTGGCTGTCACGGACACATGTGCACACACGCACACTTGTGGACACACAACTCACACACTATGTACTCGCCCAAACACAACTATAATCCAAAAACAATCATATATAATTGTAGGCTACACTTAGAAAATACATCTACACGTTTCTACTTACTTCACTACACAATAACACACACATTCTGTTCTCCTAGGGTACACATTAACATCACACACAGAACACTACACAATAACACACACATTATGTTCTCCTAGGGTACGCATTAACGTCACACACAGAACACTACACACCCGCCCACACCTAAGAAAAGCAGTTGCACACACACACACACACCTACACACCTTTGTTCTGTTTGCCTGCACAGTCCTTGGCTGGCCCGCTACAGCAGTCCCAGATGTACTTGATAGCTGATGACAGTAGTTACAGTGAGGAGCAATGTTCCTTCTCTGTGTTGTTCTGTTATTACATTACAAGCCTGTTCTCACACACACACACACCTCTCTCCTGCCTCCCTACTGTGTGATTTAGTGCTCACACTGTTTACTCTCCAGAGAATGTCGCACAAGACCTGGGAAAATTATAACTCAACCCCCAGTTTGAGCCTTTCTCCAAATTATGGCCCTTGATTTGTGTCTTTATTGCGTCTTTAGTACAGCGTGCCCCACCGCCCGGCCCGCACAGCCCAACACCGCCACCTAGTGCTTAGCCCATATGCCCATAGGAATGTCGCCATAGGGGTGAGTGTGTGTGTGTTTGAGAGAAGGCGAGTGGGTGAGTGTGCGTGTGTGTTTGTGAGCGAGTGTGTGTAGGAGTGTGTGGGCGTGTGTGCCTGCATCCGTGCCTGTGTGTGCATATCTGACTGTGTGTGTGTGTGTGTGTTTTTGTGTGTGTCTGAGCCTGTCCTGGATTTCATTACCCAGGGCAGGTCCTGGCTGACTGCTGGAGAATTCAGAAATGCCCGGGCCATCTGCTGCAGATTAGAATTAGACCTACAGCCCAATTCAATTAGCATCCCCAACCAGCCACACTGATTGGCCAGGGAGAGGGGAAAGGCTAGGAGGCGAAGTCTACGGCAAAGGTGGTCAGCCAGGGAGGCTAGGCTACTCTATTGACCAAGGAGGGGGGGAACGCTAGGAGGCTAACTCTACTAGAGGCTAAGGCTACAGTACAGGCAGTCAACCAGGCCGCAGGGAAAGACTAGGCGGCTGACGCTACACAAGGATTAAGCTCTCCACTCACATCACTCTGTTATTTACCGCGTGTGTGTGCGCTTTGGTGGAGCCTGATTCTTTCAGAGCAACGTGTATCTTTTAGTAACATGATACCTCACCTGTCTATGCATTCCTAAACTCGCAGATAGCAACATTCACAAGGGGACGATAGTAGAGATTTTCTTGTTGCTTTCTTTCCATTTGTGGTAAAAGCAAAGAATAATTATGTTGAAAACATCATCACCACTGTTAGCTAATTTCAAAGGAATCCAACTACATATTTGAATAATAGCTACATGTAATAGAAGTTTAGGTTTGTTTTACATGATCTCATTTTGTGCCTGCCAGTTGGCTGTAGGCTAATCAGCTAGTAGTATGCTAGCTAGCTGGCTAAAAACAGCAAGCAAGCTAGCCTTTTAGCTCCCCACATCTCCCCATGTGAAATAGATTTATAATTCAATAATATGCACTGGAAAAGATTCTTATACTGTCCAGGGTAACCTACAACATTATCCCAGTTTGATTTGCTGCTTGTATGTATTCGCTCCCATTTCAGCTAAAAATACAATGTCATCATTTTTGCTCATAGAGAGAAAAAAAGCACATGGTTAGCAGCTGTTTTTACCGTTTCAAAATAGCCTAGAATCACATAGTTATTACTTTTAAACAAAATACTTTTTGGGGTGGATTCTAATAAAGCTACAATGTTGTTTGGTTTATTGTCTGAAGAGTCACTGAGATTATATTTGGTTATCAATGCAAAATAGGCTGCTAATGCTTAGCCTATAGATCAGATCAAGGAACCAAGCGAGTTTGGTTCAGCTTCATTGCCTACACAACAGTGACAACACTGCCCCCATGGCAGGACAATGAATTATACGGTGGGTTACAATATCATGGCTGCAAAAATCTGCGTAGCAAGTGCCGTAGACAGGCTTACGTACTACAAGGAGATGCTAATTTTGTGATGAAAAACGTTGGAAGTGTGATGACGCGAAAGCGTAAGAATGGCGCTTCAAAGATCCGTTATTCATCTCCTGAGTATAGACCTTCTTTCAAGGTGTACATACCTATGTTTCCTGAATACAAACCAAGTCATCTTATTAATAGGTCTTCATGCTCTCTTGAGAACCTTGATTATCTGGAAATGGTGTCAGTCGGCAGTGGTGAGCGCTCTGAAGTTGAGCCAGTCCAGGATGTAGTGGGCCTACCTGCGGCGACAGGTGTGGTAGAGCCTTCCAACGTTTGCCCTGAGAATCCTACAAGTGATGATTTTGGACAGGTACTGTAGGAGTGAGATGATTTTGGACAGGTACTGTAGGAGTGAGATTTTTTGGAAAGAGTGGATTCCTGTTTTTTGGCCAACCTCTACGTTGTGTCAAGCTGGGAGAAGGACAAACTGGGAATCTGTGAAAGTTTCGAGAAGTGGAATTGTTTAGATTTTTTTTGTATCTGCCTCGCAGAGGAAACGGGCGCTTTTATTCACGTGCCTCGGGGCTCAACATGTGGTGTACTCTGCGGAGCAGGCTGCCGCCAAAAGGGGTGATCAGTGGGGTAGCGTAGAGATGGATAAAATAAAAAATAATATTCCTTGCGCTTGTGAATGGCGAGACCCAGAACCTTGTCTGGCTTGTTGACACAGAGATTCTAACTGATAAGGTCAGGTTAGGTTATATTTGCTATTCTTTTGAGGGCCTATGTTCTGAACCCGCTTCAGTGCTTTAGATGCCAAGGATTCGGACATGTCGCAGCAGTGTGAGGAAGGGTGATCCCACGATGGGAGAAATGTGCATGAGGGTATAGTAGTAGGAAGTGTACAATTGGATAGAGAAAGAACTGTGTGTCAACTGTGGGGGAGCCCATGCAGCTGGGGATCCGAAGTGCCCTGTGAGAGTGAGACAGGTTGATATTGCCAGTTCGGGTAGGGCAGAAAGGTTCCTATGCTGAGGCAGTGAAGAGGGTAGAGGATAGCCCAAGGGTGAGTGAGTCAACTGGGAGGCCCCCAATGAGTAGGTCTGAAGAGAGAGAGAGCCAGAGAGGAGGAGCTTTATTAAGGTTGGATTTATTGCATTTATAGACATGGTGATCAGCTGCACTGCACTGATGGAGCGTAAATCACAGAAGACAGATGTGGTAGGTGCAGCAGCAGAGAAATGTTTGGGTGTGAGAGATTTTAGTGCAGAAGATCTACAGGAAGTTTTGAGAGAAACGCTATGTTGCATATTGGTGCCTTTTGCAGGTTGGAGTGGTCACTTATACAGGAAGTTTTGAGAGAAGGGGTTCCATCCTCCCAACGTCTAGTCTGGTGTAGGATCGTTTAGGGACAAAGTAGTCGGATGGGGTGGTGGGTTTTTGGGGATAGTGTCTAGGTGTATAAGTGACCACTCCAACCTGCAAAAGGCACCAATATGCCACATAACGTTTAGTCTACCGGAAAGCCACAGAAAGAAGAAGAAGATGGAAAAATGTAATTGCAACACTGCGGTGCGCTCTGATTCACTAGGCTGCATGAAGTCTCCCAAGCCTTAATGCTACGGCACAGGCAGTCAGCCAGAGAGGCTAGGCTATTGGCCAAGGAGGGGGGAAAGGCTACATTCTGCTACGCTAGGCTAATGCTAACACTACGGCACAGGAGGTTAGCCAGGAGGAATAGGCTACGCTAAGGCTAGCACTACTTACTTAGTGGCCAATGAGAGGGGGGGGGGGGGGGGGGTGGGCTAGGAGGCTACCGCTATGCTAAGGCTAACGCTTAACACAGGCGGTCAGCCATGGAGGGGGGAAATCTAGGCGGCTAAACTATGCAGGGCTATGCCACAGTCAGTCGGTCGCTGCCTGACCTGCAGTAAACATAGGGGTGAGTGAGGGCAGAAAACAGGGATATGGCTTTCAATGCTCCCTGATAAACACAAAGAACTCAGTCTCATAAACACTGCTGTTTCCAGATATGGTCCCGATTACAGGGCTGTACAGTGTGACCATTTTACTAGCATATGTGCCTAAATATTTGATGTGCGACCTGGAATTTTAATGTAGGAGCACCAGTGCGCCTATAAAAATGAAGCATTCTGGAGTCATTACCTCAAAAATGTTGCGTTGTGCTCCTACATTTCTTTGTGTGCGCATACATTTTTCAAACTAGGCGCACACTTGCTCCTTGTAAAAAAAGGTCAGCATAGAGCCCTATGTGTGATGTGTGTTTCCTGGATCTCAGAGGAGTGCCTCTGAATACAGTCGATGCAGTAGATTTGTCAGCTCCCTCTGGTTGTCTCTCACCTGTTCCTCACACTGCAAGAACCCTGCTGTGCACACACACTGGGTTGTACAAACATGCCCTTAGGCATACACACCACACACATACACACACACACACACCAACACATTTGACAAAAAGACATCCCACACACATCATCAACTGATATCCACAGATCATTTCACAGCCTTTATATGAAATATACTAAAAGCAGGCCACTTTCTGGAATAAGAAATGCACACACAGACCTAGCTACAGTGAACAGCATGGCTGTTTATACACACACACACACACACACACACACACACACACACACACACACACACACACACACACACACACACACACACACACACACACACACACACACACACACACACACACACACACACACACACACACACACACACACACACACATGCAGCTCCCCATGGCTTTGACTCCATTCAGCCATGTAGAGCCGTCCAGGCTGGCAGCTCTCTGGACCACTAGCCTCTCCTCTAGCTCTGCTGGATAACACCAGAGCGATCAGCATGTAGAACAAGTATCGTTGGTGTGTGTGTGTGTGTGTGTGTGTGTGTGTGTGTGTGTGTGTGTGTGTGTGTGTGTGTGTGTGTGTGTGTGTGTGTGTGTGTGTGTGTGTGTGTGTGTGTGTGTGTGTGTGTGTGTGTGTGTGTGGCAGATGGATAAATCAAGTGAAGCATACAGTATGTGTGATGGTGAATGTTGTGGGTCAGTGAGCTCATGTGTGTGGTCATACCACGTGTGCATCTAACCAATGTGTGTGTGTGTGCTCTGAGTGGGTTATGCCATTTGTGACGTGTATGTTTATGCTCTGAGTGGTGTGTGTGTTAGTGTATATTTCTGAGTCTGAGCATGTGGCTAGCTGATGGAGTGTATGGCTGCCATAGACCCAGTTACAGACCCAGACCTAGCCTCTTCCTTCCATTCCCCTTCCCTCAAGTACCCACATCTCTTTCTCACCCCCCCTGTCCCTTCCCGCGTTCTCTTTCACCCCCCTCTCTCACACCCCCTCTCTCTCCCCCTTCTCTCTATCTCTCTCTCCCCCTTTTTCTCTCTCTCTCTCTCTCTCCCCCCACCTCTCTTTCTCTCACTCTCTTTCTCCTTTAGAGCCAAGTTTTAATCCTTTCCTTTCCTCCTTTCTTTTCCATCTAATGTGGTGAAACAACAGGTAGGCTATTCTCTCTCCTGACAACCCCCAAACCACCCAGTCTGAGGTATTGTGTAGGTAGATGAACCTGTAGTTCCTGTGGTGTGGGAATGCATGAATGTCCTCTCCACTCCTCTCCTCCTCTCTGCTCTGCATGGCCCCAGTCTCTCTCAGTGCCACAGTCCTTGAGAGCTCATATTGACATTGAAGGGCTGGTTATTAATAAGTGGACAGCAGTGGTGTGGGTGCATGCTGGTGTGTGTATCTGTGAAGCAGTGTGTGTATGTCTGTCTACTACACAGTGTGTCAGCCAAGAGCCAGGCTGGTCTCTCATTAGCCAGACGGGGAAGGTGCAGCTCAGAACAGGAGGAGGGGGATTGTAGAGCACTCTACACACCTGCTGGAGGCTGGAGCCATGATCTGTGTGTGTGTGTGTGTGTGTGTGTGTGTGTGTGTGTGTGTGTGTGTATGTGTGTATGTGTGTGTGCGTGTGCTTCAGGTGTCACCCACCGCGTCTGATCCTCGCAGAAGGCTGCCGTTGGCATGGTGACGGCTGCAGTGCTGCGCGAGGCTGCTGCCATGGTTACCAGGCACGCTCGGGGGGGGGGGGGGGGGGGGGCGTGTGTAATAGCTGATAATAGCTGCCAGGCCGGAAGCCCACAGGACATAGCAATAACACAGCACTGTTATAGCCAGCACTAAATTAACTACTGGAGACTGGTGACAGCACTGTTATAGCCAGCACTAAATAAACTACTGGAGACTGGTGACAGCACTGTTATAGCCAGCACTAAATAGACTACTGGAGACTGGTGACACAGCACTGTTATAGCCAGCACTAAATAGACTACTGGAGACTGGTGACAGCACTGTTATAGCCAGCACTAAATAGACTAATGGAGACTGGTGACACAGCACTGTTATAGCCAGCACTAAATAAACTACTGGAGACTGGTGACAGCACTGTTATAGCCAGCACTAAATTAACTACTGGAGACTGGTGACACAGCACTGTTATAGCCAGCACTAAATAGACTACTGGAGACTGGTGACACAGCACTGTTATAGCCAGCACTAAATTAACTACTGGAGACTGGTGACACAGCACTGTTATAGCCAGCACTAAATAGACTCCTGGAGACTGGTGACAGCACTGTTATAGCCAGCAATAAATAGACTACTGGAGACAGGTTACACAGCACTGTTATAGCCAGGACTAAATAGACTACTGGAGACTGGTGACACAGCACTGTTATAGCCAGCACTAAATAGACTACTGGAGACTGGTGACAGCACTGTTATAGCCAGCACTAAATAGACTACTGGAGACTGGTGACACAGCACTGTTATAGCCAGCACTAAATTAACTACTGGAGACTGGTGACAGCACTGTTATAGCCAGCACTAAATAAACTACTGGAGACTGGTGACAGAGCACTGTTATAGCCAGCACTAAATAGACTACTGGAGACAGTTGACACAGCACTGTTATAGCCAGCACTATATAGACTCCTGGAGACTGGTGACAGCACTGTTATAGCCAGCACTAAATTAACTACTGGAGACTGGTGACAGCACTGTTATAGCCAGCACTAAATTAACTACTGGAGACTGGTGACAGCACTGTTATAGCCAGCACTAAATTAACTACTGGAGACTGGTGACACAGCACTGTTATAGCCAGCACTAAATTAACTACTGGAGACTGGTGACAGCACTGTTATAGCCAGCACTAAATAAACTACTGGAGACTGGTGACACAGCACTGTTATAGCCAGCACTAAATTAACTACTGGAGACTGGTGACACAGCACTGTTATAGCCAGCACTATATAGACTCCTGGAGACTGGTGACAGCACTGTTATAGCCAGCACTAAATTAACTACTGGAGACTGGTGACAGCACTGTTATAGCCAGCACTAAATTAACTACTGGAGACTGGTGACAGCACTGTTATAGCCAGCACTAAATTAACTACTGGAGACTGGTGACACAGCACTGTTATAGCCAGCACTAAATTAACTACTGGAGACTGGTGACAGCACTGTTATAGCCAGCACTAAATAAACTACTGGAGACTGGTGACACAGCACTGTTATAGCCTGCACTAAATAAACTACTGGAGACTGTTATAGCCAGCACTAAATAGACTACTGGAGACTGGTGACACAGCACTGTTATAGCCAGCACTAAATAGACTACTGGAGACTGGTGACACAGCACTGTTATAGCCAGCACTAAATAGACTACTGGAGACTGGTTACACAGCACTGTTATAGCCAGCACTAAATAGACTACTGGAGACTCGTGATAGCACTGTTATAGCCAGCACTAAATAGACTACTGGAGACTGGTGACAGCACTGTTATAGCCAGCACTAAATGTCCGGCGCCGACACGAGATGGCCGCCTCGCTTCGCGTTCCTTGGAAAATATGCAGTATTTTGTTTTTTTATGTGTTATTTCTTACATCGGTACCCCAGGTAATCTTAGGTTTCATTACATACAGTCGGGAGGAACTACTGAATATACGATTAACGTCAACTCATCATCGTTCCTACCAGGAATATGACTTTCCCGAAACGGATCCAGTGTTTTGCCTTCCACCCAATACAATGGATCTGATCCCAGCCGGCGACCCTGTGCGACGCCGTAAAAGGGGCAAACGAGGCGGTCTCCTGGTCAGGCTTCGGAGACGGGCACATCGCGCTCCACTCCCTAGCATACTACTCGCCAATGTCCAGTCTCTTGACAATAAGGTTGATGAAATCCGAGCACGGGTAGCATTCCAGAGAGACATCAGGGATTGCAACGTGCTCTGCTTCACGGAAACATGGCTAACTCAAGAGACGCTAACGGAGTCGGTGCAGCCAGCTGGTTTCTTCATGCATCGCGCCGACAGAAACAAACATCTTTCTGGTAAGAAGAGGGGCGGGGGGGTATGCCTTATGATTAACGAGACGTGGTGTGATCATCATAACAACACACAGGAACTCAAATCATTCTGTTCACCTGATCTAGAACTCCTCACAATCAAATGTCGACCGCATTATCTACCAAGAGAATTCTCTTCAATTATAATCACAGCCGTATATATTCCCCCCCAAGCAGACACATCGATGGCCCTGAACGAACTTTATCTGACTCTTTGTAAACTGGAAACCACACACCCTGAGGCTGCATTCATCGTAGCTGGGGATTTTAACAAGGCTAATCTAAAAACAAAACTCCCTAAATTCTATCAGCATATCGATTGTGCTACCAGGGCTGGAAAAACCCTAGATCATTGTTATACTAATTTCCGCGACGCATATAAGGCCCTCCCCCGCCCCCCTTTCGGAAAAGCTGACCACGACTCCATTTTGTTGATTCCAGCCTACAAACAGAAACTAAAACAACAAGCTCCCGCGCTCAGGTCTGTTCAACGCTGGTCCGACCAATCTGATTCCACGCTTCAAGACTGCTTCGATCACGCGGATTGGAATATGTTCCGCATTGCGTCCAACAACAATATTGACGAATATGCTGATTCGGTGAGCGAGTTCATTAGGAAGTGCATTGACGATGTCGTACCCACAGCAACGATTAAAACATTCCCAAACCAGAAACCGTGGATTGACGGCAGCATTCGCGTGAAACTGAAAGCGCAAACCACTGCTTTTAACCAGGGCAAGATGACCGGAAGCATGACCGAATACAAACAGTGTAGCTATTCTCTCCGCAAGGCAATCAAACAGGCTAAGTCCCAGTACAGAGACAAAATCGAGTCGCAATTCAACAGCTCAGACACAAGAGGTATGTGGCGGGGTCTACAGTCAATCACGGATTACAAAAAGAAAACCAGCCCCGTCGCGGACCAGGATGTCTTGCTCCCAGACAGGCTAAACAACTTTTTTGCCCGCTTTGAGGACAATACAGTGCCACTGACACGGCCCCCTACCAAAACCTGCGGGCTCTCCTTCACTGCAGCCGAGGTGAGTAAAACATTTAAACGTGTTAACCCTCGCAAGGCTGCAGGCCCAGACGGCATTCCCAGCCGCGTCCTCAGAGCATGCGCAGACCAGCTGGCTGGTGTGTTTACGGACATATTCAATCAATCCTTATCCCAGTCTGCTGTTCCCACATGCTTCAAGAGGGCCACCATTGTTCCTGTTCCCAAGAAAGCTAAGGTAACTGAGCTAAACGACTACCGCCCCGTAGCACTCACTTCCGTCATCATGAAGTGCTTTGAGAGACTAGTCAAGGACCATATCACCTCCACCCTACCGGACACCCTAGACCCACTCCAATTTGCTTACCGACCCAATAGGTCCACAGACGACGCAATCGCAACCACACTGCACACTGCCCTAACCCATCTGGACAAGAGGAATACCCATGTGAGAATGCTGTTCATCGATTACAGCTCAGCATTTAACACCATAGTACCCTCCAAACTCGTCATCAAGCTCGAGACCCTGGGTCTCGACCCCGCCCTGTGCAACTGGGTCCTGGACTTCCTGACGGGCCGCCCCCAGGTGGTGAGGGTAGGTAACAACATCTCCACCCGCTGATCCTCAACACTGGGGCCCCACAAGGGTGCGTTCTGAGCCCTCTCCTGTACTCCCTGTTCACCCACGACTGCGTGGCCATGCACGCCTCCAACTCAATCATCAAGTTTGCGGATGACACTACAGTGGTAGGCTTGATTACCAACAACGACGAGACGGCATACAGGGAGGAGGTGAGGGCCCTCGGAGTGTGGTGTCAGGAAAATAACCTCACACTCAACGTCAACAAAACAAAGGAGATGATTGTGGACTTCAGGAAACAGCAGAGGGAGCACCCCCCTATCCACATCGACGGGTCAGTAGTGGAGAAGGTGGAAAGTTTTAAGTTCCTCGGTGTACACATCACGGACAAACTGAATTGGTCCACCCACACAGACAGCGTCGTGAAGAAGGCGCAGCAGCGCCTCTTCAACCTCAGGAGGCTGAAGAAATTCGGCTTGTCACCAAAAGCACTCACAAACTTCTACAGATGCACAATCGAGAGCATCCTGTCGGGCTGTATCACCGCCTGGTACGGCAACTGCTCCGCCCACAACCGTAAGGCTCTCCAGAGGGTAGTGAGGTCTGCAGAACGCATCACCGGGGGCAAACTACCTGCCCTCCAGGACACCTACACCACCCGATGTCACAGGAAGGCCATAAAGATCATCAAGGACAACAACCACCCAAGCCACTGCCTGTTCACCCCGCTATCATCCAGAAGGCGAGGTCAGTACAGGTGCATCAAAGCAGGGACCGAGAGACTGAAAAACAGCTTCTATCTCAAGGCCATCAGACTGTTAAACAGCCACCACTAACATTTAGCGGCCGCTGCCAACATACTGACTCAACTCCAGCCACTTTAAAAATGGGAATTGATGGAAACTATGTAAAAATGTACCACTAGCCACTTTAAACAATGCCACTTAATATAATGTTTACATACCCTACATTACCCATCTCATACAGTGGGGAGAACAAGTATTTGATACACTGCCGATTTTGCAGGTTTTCCTACTTACAAAGCATGTAGATGTCTGTAATTTTTATCATAGGTACACTTCAACTGTGAGAGACGGAATCTAAAACAAAAATCCAGAAAATCACATTGTATGATTTTTAAATAATTAATTTGCATTTTATTGCATGACATAAGTATTTGATCACCTACCAACCAGTAAGAATTCCGGCTCTCACAGACCTGTTAGTTTTTCTTTAAGAAGCCCTCCTGTTCTCCACTCATTACCTGTATTAACTGCACCTGTTTGAACTCGTTACCTGTATAAAAGACACCTGTCCACACACTCAATCAAACAGATTCCAACCTCTCCACAATGGCCAAGACCAGAGAGCTGTGTAAGGACATCAGGGATAAAATTGTAGACCTGCACAAGGCTGGGATGGGCTACAGGACAATAGGCAAGCAGCTTGGTGAGAAGGAAACAACTGTTGGCGCAATTATTAGAAAATGGAAGAAGTTCAAGATGACGGTCAATCACCCTCGGTCTGGGGCTCCATGCAAGATTTCACCTCGTGGGTCATCAATGATCATGAGGAAGGTGAGGGATCAGCCCAGAACTACACGGCAGGACCTGGTCAATGACCTGAAGAGAGCTGGGACCACAGTCTCAAAGAAAACCATTAGTAACACACTACGCCGTCATGGATTAAAATCCTGCAGCGCACGCAAGGTCCCCCTGCTTAAGCCAGTGCATGTCCAGGCCTGTCTGAAGTTTGCCAATGACCATCTGGATGATCCAGAGGAGGAATGGGAGAAGGTCATGTGGTCTGATGAGACAAAAATAGAGCTTTTTGGTCTAACTCCACTCGCCGTGTTTGGAGGAAGAAGAAGTATGAGTACAACCCCAAGAACACCATCCCAACCGTGAAGCATGGAGGTGGAAACATCATTCTTTGGGGATGCTTTTCTGCAAAGGGGACAGGACGACTGCACCGTATTGAGGGGAGGATGGATGGGGCCATGTATCGCGAGATCTTGGCCAACAACCTCCTTCCCTCAGTAAGAGCATTGAAGATGGGTCGTGGCTGGGTCTTCCAGCATGACAACGACACGAAGCACACAGCCATGGCAACTAAGGAGTGGCTCCGTAAGAAGCATCTCAAGGTCCTGGAGTGGCCTAGCCAGTCTCCAGACCTGAACCCAATAGAAAATCTTTGGAGGGAGCTGAAAGTCCGTATTGCCCAGCGACAGCCCCGAAACCTGAAGGATCTGGAGAAGATCTGTAGGGAGGAGTGGGCCAAAATCCCTGCTGCAGTGTGTGCAAACCTAGTCAAGAACTACAGGAAACGTATGATCTCTGTAATTGCAAACAAAGGTTTCTGTACCAAATATTAAGTTCTGCTTTTCTGATGTATCAAATACTTATGTCATGCAATAAAATGCAAATTAATTACTTAAAAATCATACAATGTGATTTTCTGGATTTTTGTTTTAGATTCCGTCTCTCATAGTTGAAGTGTACCTATGATAAAAATTACAGACCTCTACATGCTTTGTAAGTAGGAAAACCTGCAAAATCGGCAGTGTATCAAATACTTGTTCTCCCCACTGTATGTATATACTGTACTCTATATCATCTACTGCATCTTGCCATCTTTATGTAATACATGTACCACTAGCCACTTTAAACTATGCCACTTTATGTTTACATACCCTACAGTACTCATCTCATATGTATATACCGTACTCTATACCATCTACTGCATCTTGCCTATGCCGTTCTGTACCACCACTCATTCATATATCTTTATGTACATATTCTTTATCCCTTTACACTTGTGTGTGTATAAGGTAGTAGTTGTGGAATTGTTAGGTTAGATTACTTGTTGGTTATTACTGCATTGTCGGAACTAGAAGCACAAGCATTTCGCTACACTCGCATTAACATCTGCTAACCATGTGTATGTGACTAATAAAAATTTGATTTGATTTGATATACTACTGGAGACTGGTGACACAGCACTGTTATAGGCAGCACTAAATTAACTACTGGAGACTGGTGACACAGCACTGTTATAGCCAGCACTAAATAGACTCCTGGAGACTGGTGACAGCACTGTTATAGCCAGCACTAAATAGACTACTGGAGACTGGTGACACAGCACTGTTATAGCCAGCACTAAATTAACTACTGGAGACTGGTGACACAGCACTGTTATAGCCAGCACTAAATAGACTACTGGAGACTGGTGACAGCACTGTTATAGCCAGCACTAAATTAACTACTGGAGACTGGTGACCGCACTGTTATAGCCAGCACTAAATTAACTACTGAAGACTGGTGACAGCACTGTTATAGCCAGCACTAAATAAACTACTGGAGACGGTTGACAGCACTGTTATAGCCAGCACTAAATAGACTAATGGAGACTGGTGACAGCACTGTTATAGCCAGCACTAAATTAACTACTGAAGACTGGTGACAGCACTGTTATAGCCAGCACTAAATAAACTACTGGAGACTGTTGACAGCACTGTTATAGCCAGCACTAAATAGACTAATGGAGACTGGTGACAGCACTGTTATAGCCAGCACTAAATTAACTACTGAAGACTGGTGACAGCACTGTTATAGCCAGCACTAAATAAACTACTGGAGACGGTTGACAGCACTGTTATAGCCAGCACTAAATAGACTAATGGAGACTGGTGACAGCACTGTTATAGCCAGCACTATATAGACTACTGGAGACTGGTGACACAGCACTGTTATAGCCAGCACTAAATAGACTACTGGAGACTGGTGACAGCACTGTTATAGCCAGCACTAAATAAACTACTGGAGACTGGTTACACAGCACTGTTATAGCCAGCACTAAATAGACTACTGGAGACTGGTGACAGCACTGTTATAGCCAGCACTAAATTAACTACTGGAGACTGGTTACACAGCACTGTTATAGCCAGCACTAAATAGACTACTGGAGACTGGTGACACAGCACTGTTATAGCCAGCACTAAATTAACTACTGGAGACTGGTGACAGCACTGTTATAGCCAGCACTAAATAAACTACTGGAGACTGGTGACACAGCACTGTTATAGCCAGCACTAAATAGACTACTGGAGACGGTTGACAGCACTGTTATAGCCAGCACTAAATTAACTACTGGAGACTGGTGACAGCACTGTTATAGCCAGAACTAAATTAACTACTGGAGACTGGTGACAGCACTGGTATAGCCAGCATTAAATTAACTACTGGAGACTGGTGACAGCACTGTTATAGCCAGCACTAAATAAACTACTGGAGACTGGTGACACAGCACTGTTATAGCCTGCACTAAATAAACTACTGGAGACTGTTATAGCCAGCACTAAATAGACTACTGGAGACTGGTGACAGCACTGTTATAGCCAGCACTAAATAGACTACTGGAGACTGGTGACACAGCACTGTTATAGCCAGCACTAAATTAACTACTGGAGACTGGTTACACAGCACTGTTATAGCCTGCACTAAATAAACTACTGGAGACTGTTATAGCCAGCACTAAATAGACTACTGGAGACTGTTGACACAGCACTGTTATAGCCAGCACTAAATTAACTACTGGAGACTGGTGACACAGCACTGTTATAGCCAGCACTAAATTAACTACTGGAGACTGGTGACACAGCACTGTTATAGCCAGCACTAAATAGACTCCTGGAGACTGGTGACAGCACTGTTATAGCAGGCACTAAATTAACTACTGGAGACTGGTGACACAGCACTGTTATAGCCAGCACTAAATAGACTACTGGAGACTGGTGACACAGCACTGTTATAGCCAGCACTAAATTAACTACTGGAGACTGGTGGCAGCACTGTTATAGCCAGCACTAAATTAACTACTGGAGACTGGTGACACAGCACTGTTATAGCCAGCACTAAATTAACTACTGGAGACTGGTGACAGCACTGTTATAGCCAGCACTAAATTAACTACTGGAGACTGGTGACAGCACTGTTATAGCCAGCACTAAATTAACTACTGGAGACTGGTGACAGCACTGTTATAGCCAGCACTAAATTAACTACTGGAGACTGGTGACACAGCACTGTTATAGCCAGCACTAAATTAACTACTGGAGACTGGTGACAGCACTGTTATAGCCAGCACTATGTTAAAGACTGGTGACAGCACTGTTATAGCCAGCACTAAATAGACTACTGGAGACTGGTGACAGCACTGTTATAGCCAGCACTAAATAGACTACTGGAGACTGGTGACACAGCACTGTTGTAGCCAGCACCAAATTAACTACTGGACACTGGTGACACAGCACTGTTATAGCCAGCACTAAATAGACTACTGGAGACTGGTTACACAGCACTGTTATAGCCAGCACTAAATTAACTACTGGAGACTGGTGACACAGCACTGTTATAGCCAGCACTAAATTAACTACTGGAGACTGGTGACAGCACTGTTATAGCCAGCACTAAATTAACTACTGGAGACTGGTGACAGCACTGTTATAGCCAGCACTAAATTAACTACTGGAGACTGGTGACAGCACTGTTATAGCCAGCACTAAATTAACTACTGGAGACTGGTGACACAGCACTGTTATAGCCAGCACTAAATTAACTACTGGAGACTGGTGACAGCACTGTTATAGCCAGCACTATGTTAAAGACTGGTGACAGCACTGTTATAGCCAGCATTAAATAGACTACTGGAGACTGGTGACAGCACTGTTATAGCCAGCACTAAATAGACTACTGGAGACTGGTGACACAGCACTGTTGTAGCCAGCACCAAATTAACTACTGGACACTGGTGACACAGCACTGTTATAGCCAGCACTAAATAGACTACTGGAGACTGGTTACACAGCACTGTTATAGCCAGCACTAAATTAACTACTGGAGACTGGTGACACAGCACTGTTATAGCCAGCACTAAATAGACTACTGGAGACTGGTTACACAGCACTGTTATAGCCAGCACTAAATTAACTACTGGAGACTGGTTACACAGCACTGTTATAGCCAGCACTAAATTAACTACTGGAGACTGGTGACACAGCACTGTTATAGCCAGCACTAAATAGACTACTGGAGACTGGTGACACAGCACTGTTATAGCCAGCACTAAATTAACTACTTGAGACTGGTGACACAGCACTGTTATAGCCAGCACTAAATTAACTACTGGAGACTGGTGACACAGCACTGTTATAGCCAGCACTAAATTAACTACTGGAGACTGGTGACACAGCACTGTTATAGCCAGCACTAAATTAACTACTGGAGACTGGTGACACAGCACTGTTATAGCCAGCACTAAATAGACTACTGGAGACTGGTGACACAGCACTGTTATAGCCAGCACTAAATAGACTACTGGAGACTGGTGACACAGCACTGTTATAGCCAGCACTAAATTAACTACTGGAGACTGGTGACAGCACTGTTATAGCCAGCACTAAATAGACTAATGGAGACTGGTGACAGCACTGTTATAGCCAGCACTATATAGACTACTGGAGACTGGTGACACAGCACTGTTATAGCCAGCACTAAATAAACTACTGGAGACTGATGACAGCACTGTTATAGCCTGCACTAAATAAACTACTGGAGACTGGTGACAGCACTGTTATAGCCAGCACTAAATTAACTACTGGAGACTGGTGACAGCACTGTTATAGCCAGCACTAAATTAACTAGTGGACACTGCATGGATACGTAAACAGCCTTGCTGGTGACACAGCACTGTTATAGCCAGCACTAAATTAACTACTGGAGACTGGTGACACAGCACTGTTATAGCCAGCACTAAATTAACTACTGGAGACTGGTGACAGCACTGTTATAGCCAGCACTAAATTAACTACTGGAGACTGGTGACACAGCACTGTTATAGCCAGCACTAAATTCACTACTGGAGACTGGTGACAGCACTGTTATAGCCAGCACTAAATAGACTACTGGAGACTGGTGACAGCACTGTTATAGCCAGCACTAAATAAACTACTGGAGACTGGTTACACAGCACTGTTATAGCCAGCACTAAATAGACTACTGGAGACTGGTGACAGCACTGTTATAGCCAGCACTAAATTAACTACTGGAGACTGGTTACACAGCACTGTTATAGCCAGCACTAAATAGACTACTGGAGACTGGTGACACAGCACTGTTATAGCCAGCACTAAATTAACTACTGGAGACTGGTGACAGCACTGTTATAGCCAGCACTAAATAAACTACTGGAGACTGGTGACACAGCACTGTTATAGCCAGCACTAAATAGACTACTGGAGACGGTTGACAGCACTGTTATAGCCAGCACTAAATTAACTACTGGAGACTGGTGACAGCACTGTTATAGCCAGAACTAAATTAACTACTGGAGACTGGTGACAGCACTGTTATATCCAGCACTAAATTAACTACTGGAGACTGGTGACAGCACTGTTATAGCCAGCACTAAATAAACTACTGGAGACTGGTGACACAGCACTGTTATAGCCTGCACTAAATAAACTACTGGAGACTGTTATAGCCATCACTAAATAGACTACTGGAGACTGGTGACAGCACTGTTATAGCCAGCACTAAATAGACTACTGGAGACTGGTGACACAGCACTGTTATAGCCAGCACTAAATTAACTACTGGAGACTGGTTACACAGCACTGTTATAGCCTGCACTAAATAAACTACTGGAGACTGTTATAGCCAGCACTAAATAGACTACTGGAGACTGGTGACACAGCACTGTTATAGCCAGCACTAAATTAACTACTGGAGACTGGTGACACAGCACTGTTATAGCCAGCACTAAATTAACTACTGGAGACTGGTGACACAGCACTGTTATAGCCAGCACTAAATAGACTCCTGGAGACTGGTGACAGCACTGTTATAGCCAGCACTAAATTAACTACTGGAGACTGGTGACACAGCACTGTTATAGCCAGCACTAAATAGACTACTGGAGACTGGTGACACAGCACTGTTATAGCCAGCACTAAATTAACTACTGGAGACTGGTGACACAGCACTGTTATAGCCAGCACTAAATTAACTACTGGAGACTGGTGACAGCACTGTTATAGCCAGCACTATGTTAAAGACTGGTGACAGCACTGTTATAGCCAGCACTAAATAGACTACTGGAGACTGGTGACAGCACTGTTATAGCCAGCACTAAATAGACTACTGGAGACTGGTGACACAGCACTGTTGTAGCCAGCACCAAATTAACTACTGGACACTGGTGACACAGCACTGTTATAGCCAGCACTAAATAGACTACTGGAGACTGGTTACACAGCACTGTTATAGCCAGCACTAAATTAACTACTGGAGACTGGTGACACAGCACTGTTATAGCCAGCACTAAATAGACTACTGGAGACTGGTTACACAGCACTGTTATAGCCAGCACTAAATTAACTACTGGAGACTGGTTACACAGCACTGTTATAGCCAGCACTAAATTAACTACTGGAGACTGGTGACACAGCACTGTTATAGCCAGCACTAAATAGACTACTGGAGACTGGTGACACAGCACTGTTATAGCCAGCACTAAATTAACTACTGGAGACTGGTGACACAGCACTGTTATAGCCAGCACTAAATTAACTACTGGAGACTGGTGACACAGCACTGTTATAGCCAGCACTAAATTAACTACTGGAGACTGGTGACACAGCACTGTTATAGCCAGCACTAAATTAACTACTGGAGACTGGTGACACAGCACTGTTATAGCCAGCACTAAATAGACTACTGGAGACTGGTGACACAGCACTGTTATAGCCAGCACTAAATTAACTACTGGAGACTGGTGACAGCACTGTTATAGCCAGCACTAAATAGACTACTGGAGACTGGTGACAGCACTGTTATAGCCAGCACTATATAGACTACTGGAGACTGGTGACACAGCACTGTTATAGCCAGCACTAAATAAACTACTGGAGACTGGTGACAGCACTGTTATAGCCAGCACTAAATAAACTACTGGAGACTGGTGACAGCACTGTTATAGCCAGCACTAAATTAACTACTGGAGACTGGTGACAGCACTGTTATAGCCAGCACTAAATTAACTAGTGGACACTGCATGGATACGTAAACAGCCTTGCTGGTGACACAGCACTGTTATAGCCAGCACTAAATTAACTACTGGAGACTGGTGACACAGCACTGTTATAGCCAGCACTAAATTAACTACTGGAGACTGGTGACAGCACTGTTATAGCCAGCACTAAATTAACTACTGGAGACTGGTGACACAGCACTGTTATAGCCAGCACTATATTCACTACTGGAGACTGGTGACAGCACTGTTATAGCCAGCACTAAATAGACTACTGGAGACTGGTGACATCACTGTTATAGCCAGCACTAAATAAACTACTGGAGACTGGTTACACAGCACTGTTATAGCCAGCACTAAATAGACTACTGGAGACTGGTGACAGCACTGTTATAGCCAGCACTAAATTAACTACTGGAGACTGGTTACACAGCACTGTTATAGCCAGCACTAAATAGACTACTGGAGACTGGTGACACAGCACTGTTATAGCCAGCACTAAATTAACTACTGGAGACTGGTGACAGCACTGTTATAGCCAGCACTAAATAAACTACTGGAGACGGGTGACACAGCACTGTTATAGCCAGCACTAAATAGACTACTGGAGACGGTCGACAGCACTGTTATAGCCAGCACTAAATTAACTACTGGAGACTGGTGACAGCACTGTTATAGCCAGAACTAAATTAACTACTGGAGACTGGTGACAGCACTGTTATATCCAGCACTAAATTAACTACTGGAGACTGGTAACAGCACTGTTATAGCCAGCACTAAATAAACTACTGGAGACTGGTGACACAGCACTGTTATAGCCTGCACTAAATAAACTACTGGAGACTGTTATAGCCAGCACTAAATACACTACTGGAGACTGGTGACAGCACTGTTATAGCCAGCACTAAATAGACTACTGGAGACTGGTGACACAGCACTGTTATAGCCAGCACTAAATTAACTACTGGAGACTGGTTACACAGCACTGTTATAGCCTGCACTAAATAAACTACTGGAGACTGTTATAGCCAGCACTAAATAGACTACTGGAGACTGGTGACACAGCACTGTTATAGCCAGCACTAAATTAACTACTGGAGACTGGTGACACAGCACTGTTATAGCCAGCACTAAATTAACTACTGGAGACTGGTGACACAGCACTGTTATAGCCAGCACTAAATAGACTCCTGGAGACTGGTGACAGCACTGTTATAGCCAGCACTAAATTAACTACTGGAGACTGGTGACACAGCACTGTTATAGCCAGCACTAAATAGACTACTGGAGACTGGTGACACAGCACTGTTATAGCCAGCACTAAATTAACTACTGGAGACTGGTGACACAGCACTGTTATAGCCAGCACTAAATTAACTACTGGAGACTGGTGACAGCACTGTTATAGCCAGCACTATGTTAAAGACTGGTGACAGCACTGTTATAGCCAGCACTAAATAGACTACTGGAGACTGGTGACAGCACTGTTATAGCCAGCACTAAATAGACTACTGGAGACTGGTGACACAGCACTGTTGTAGCCAGCACCAAATGAACTACTGGACACTGGTGACACAGCACTGTTATAGCCAGCACTAAATAGACTACTGGAGACTGGTTACACAGCACTGTTATAGCCAGCACTAAATTAACTACTGGAGACTGGTGACACAGCACTGTTATAGCCAGCACTAAATAGACTACTGGAGACTGGTTACACAGCACTGTTATAGCCAGCACTAAATTAACTACTGGAGACTGGTTACACAGCACTGTTATAGCCAGCACTAAATTAACTACTGGAGACTGGTGACACAGCACTGTTATAGCCAGCACTAAATTAACTACTGGAGACTGGTGACACAGCACTGTTATAGCCAGCACTAAATAGACTACTGGAGACTGGTGACACAGCACTGTTATAGCCAGCACTAAATAGACTACTGGAGACTGGTGACACAGCACTGTTATAGCCAGCACTAAATTAACTACTGGAGACTGGTGACAGCACTGTTATAGCCAGCACTAAATAGACTACTGGAGACTGGTGACAGCACTGTTATAGCCAGCACTATATAGACTACTGGAGACTGGTGACACAGCACTGTTATAGCCAGCACTAAATAAACTACTGGAGACTGGTGACAGCACTGTTATAGCCAGCACTAAATAAACTACTGGAGACTGGTGACAGCACTGTTATAGCCAGCACTAAATTAACTACTGGAGACTGGTGACAGCACTGTTATAGCCAGCACTAAATTAACTAGTGGACACTGCATGGATACGTAAACAGCCTTGCTGGTGACACAGCACTGTTATAGCCAGCACTAAATTAACTACTGGAGACTGGTGACACAGCACTGTTATAGCCAGCACTAAATTAACTACTGGAGACTGGTGACAGCACTGTTATAGCCAGCACTAAATTAACTACTGGAGACTGGTGACACAGCACTGTTATAGCCAGCACTAAATTCACTACTGGAGACTGGTGACAGCACTGTTATAGCCAGCACTAAATAGACTACTGGAGACTGGTGACATCACTGTTATAGCCAGCACTAAATAAACTACTGGAGACTGGTTACACAGCACTGTTATAGCCAGCACTAAATAGACTACTGGAGACTGGTGACAGCACTGTTATAGCCAGCACTAAATTAACTACTGGAGACTGGTTACACAGCACTGTTATAGCCAGCACTAAATAGACTACTGGAGACTGGTGACACAGCACTGTTATAGCCAGCACTAAATTAACTACTGGAGACTGGTGACAGCACTGTTATAGCCAGCACTAAATAAACTACTGGAGACTGGTGACACAGCACTGTTATAGCCAGCACTAAATAGACTACTGGAGACGGTCGACAGCACTGTTATAGCCAGCACTAAATTAACTACTGGAGACTGGTGACAGCACTGTTATAGCCAGAACTAAATTAACTACTGGAGACTGGTGACAGCACTGTTATATCCAGCACTAAATTAACTACTGGAGACTGGTAACAGCACTGTTATAGCCAGCACTAAATAAACTACTGGAGACTGGTGACACAGCACTGTTATAGCCTGCACTAAATAAACTACTGGAGACTGTTATAGCCAGCACTAAATACACTACTGGAGACTGGTGACAGCACTGTTATAGCCAGCACTAAATAGACTACTGGAGACTGGTGACACAGCACTGTTATAGCCAGCACTAAATTAACTACTGGAGACTGGTTACACAGCACTGTTATAGCCTGCACTAAATAAACTACTGGAGACTGTTATAGCCAGCACTAAATAGACTACTGGAGACTGGTGACACAGCACTGTTATAGCCAGCACTAAATTAACTACTGGAGACTGGTGACACAGCACTGTTATAGCCAGCACTAAATTAACTACTGGAGACTGGTGACACAGCACTGTTATAGCCAGCACTAAATAGACTCCTGGAGACTGGTGACAGCACTGTTATAGCCAGCACTAAATTAACTACTGGAGACTGGTGACACAGCACTGTTATAGCCAGCACTAAATAGACTACTGGAGACTGGTGACACAGCACTGTTATAGCCAGCACTAAATTAACTACTGGAGACTGGTGACACAGCACTGTTATAGCCAGCACTAAATTAACTACTGGAGACTGGTGACAGCACTGTTATAGCCAGCACTATGTTAAAGACTGGTGACAGCAC
Organism: Salvelinus alpinus; assembly: GCF_045679555.1. Lineage (NCBI taxonomy): Eukaryota > Metazoa > Chordata > Actinopteri > Salmoniformes > Salmonidae > Salvelinus > Salvelinus alpinus. Next base: position 16,941,353 of record NC_092116.1, read on the forward strand.
TGTTATAGCCAGCACTAAATAGACTACTGGAGACTGGTGACAGCACTGTTATAGCCAGCACTAAATAGACTACTGGAGACTGGTGACACAGCACTGTTGTAGCCAGCACCAAATGAACTACTGGACACTGGTGACACAGCACTGTTATAGCCAGCACTAAATAGACTACTGGAGACTGGTTACACAGCACTGTTATAGCCAGCACTAAATTAACTACTGGAGACTGGTGACACAGCACTGTTATAGCCAGCACTAAATAGACTACTGGAGACTGGTTACACAGCACTGTTATAGCCAGCACTAAATTAACTACTGGAGACTGGTTACACAGCACTGTTATAGCCAGCACTAAATTAACTACTGGAGACTGGTGACACAGTACTGTTATAGCCAGCACTAAATTAACTACTGGAGACTGGTGACACAGCACTGTTATAGCCAGCACTAAATAGACTACTGGAGACTGGTGACACAGCACTGTTATAGCCAGCACTAAATAGACTACTGGAGACTGGTGACACAGCACTGTTATAGCCAGCACTAAATTAACTACTGGAGACTGGTGACAGCACTGTTATAGCCAGCACTAAATAGACTACTGGAGACTGGTGACAGCACTGTTATAGCCAGCACTATATAGACTACTGGAGACTGGTGACACAGCACTGTTATAGCCAGCACTAAATAAACTACTGGAGACTGGTGACAGCACTGTTATAGCCAGCACTAAATAAACTACTGGAGACTGGTGACAGCACTGTTATAGCCAGCACTAAATTAACTACTGGAGACTGGTGACAGCACTGTTATAGCCAGCACTAAATTAACTAGTGGACACTGCATGGATACGTAAACAGCCTTGCTGGTGACACAGCACTGTTATAGCCAGCACTAAATTAACTACTGGAGACTGGTGACACAGCACTGTTATAGCCAGCACTAAATTAACTACTGGAGACTGGTGACAGCACTGTTATAGCCAGCACTAAATTAACTACTGGAGACTGGTGACACAGCACTGTTATAGCCAGCACTAAATTCACTACTGGAGACTGGTGACAGCACTGCTATAGCCAGCACTAAATAGACTACTGGAGACTGGTAACAGCACTGTTATAGCCAGCACTAAATAAACTACTGGAGACTGGTTACACAGCACTGTTATAGCCAGCACTAAATAGACTACTGGAGACTGGTGACAGCACTGTTATAGCCAGCACTAAATTAACTACTGGAGACTGGTTACACAGCACTGTTATAGCCAGCACTAAATAGACTACTGGAGACTGGTGACACAGCACTGTTATAGCCAGCACTAAATTAACTACTGGAGACTGGTGACAGCACTGTTATAGCCAGCACTAAATAAACTACTGGAGACTGGTGACACAGCACTGTTATAGCCAGCACTAAATAGACTACTGGAGACGGTTGACAGCACTGTTATAGCCAGCACTAAATTAACTACTGGAGACTGGTGACAGCACTGTTATAGCCAGAACTAAATTAACTACTGGAGACTGGTGACAGCACTGTTATATCCAGCACTAAATTAACTACTGGAGACTGGTGACAGCACTGTTATAGCCAGCACTAAATAAACTACTGGAGACTGGTGACACAGCACTGTTATAGCCTGCACTAAATAAACTACTGGAGACTGTTATAGCAAGCACTAAATAGACTACTGGAGACTGGTGACAGCACTGTTATAGCCAGCACTAAATAGACTACTGGAGACTGGTGACACAGCACTGTTATAGCCAGCACTAAATTAACTACTGGAGACTGGTTACACAGCACTGTTATAGCCTGCACTAAATAAACTACTGGAGACTGTTATAGCCAGCACTAAATAGACTACTGGAGACTGGTGACACAGCACTGTTATAGCCAGCACTAAATTAACTACTGGAGACTGGTGACACAGCACTGTTATAGCCAGCACTAAATAGACTCCTGGAGACTGGTGACAGCACTGTTATAGCCAGCACTAAATTAACTACTGGAGACTGGTGACACAGCACTGTTATAGCCAGCACTAAATAGACTACTGGAGACTGGTGACACAGCACTGTTATAGCCAGCACTAAATTAACTACTGGAGACTGGTGACAGCACTGTTATAGCCAGCACTAAATTAACTACTGGAGACTGGTGACACAGCACCGTTATAGCCAGCACTAAATTAACTACTGGAGACTGGTGACACAGCACTGTTATAGCCAGCACTAAATACACTACTGGAGACTGGTGACAGCACTGTTATAGCCAGCACTAAATTAACTACTGGAGACTGGTGACACAGCACTGTTTTAGCCAGCACTAAATTAACTACTGGAGACTGGTGACACAGCACTGTTATAGCCAGCACTAAATAGACTACTGGAGACGGTTGACAGCACTGTTATAGCCAGCACTAAATTAACTACTGGAGACTGGTGACAGCACTGTTATAGCCAGAACTAAATTAACTACTGGAGACTGGTGACAGCACTGTTATATCCAGCACTAAATTAACTACTGGAGACTGGTGACAGCACTGTTATAGCCAGCACTAAATAAACTACTGGAGACTGGTGACACAGCACTGTTATAGCCTGCACTAAATAAACTACTGGAGACTGTTATAGCAAGCACTAAATAGACTACTGGAGACTGGTGACAGCACTGTTATAGCCAGCACTAAATAAACTACTGGAGACTGGTTACACAGCACTGTTATAGCCTGCACTAAATAAACTACTGGAGACTGTTATAGCCAGCACTAAATAGACTACTGGAGACTGGTGACACAGCACTGTTATAGCCAGCACTAAATTAACTACTGGAGACTGGTGACACAGCACTGTTATAGCCAGCACTAAATAGACTCCTTGAGACTGGTGACAGCACTGTTATAGCCAGCACTAAATTAACTACTGGAGACTGGTGACACAGCACTGTTATAGCCAGCACTAAATAGACTACTGGAGACTGGTGACACAGCACTGTTATAGCCAGCACTAAATTAACTACTGGAGACTGGTGACAGCACTGTTATAGCCAGCACTAAATTAACTACTGGAGACTGGTGACACAGCACCGTTATAGCCAGCACTAAATTAACTACTGGAGACTGGTGACACAGCACTGTTATAGCCAGCACTAAATACACTACTGGAGACTGGTGACAGCACTGTTATAGCCAGCACTAAATTAACTACTGGAGACTGGTGACACAGCACTGTTTTAGCCAGCACTAAATTAACTACTGGAGACTGGTGACAGCACTGTTATAGCCAGCACTATGTTAAAGACTGGTGACAGCACTGTTATAGCCAGCACTAAATAGACTACTGGAGACTGGTGACAGCACTGTTATAGCCAGCACTAAATAGACTACTGGAGACTGGTGACACAGCACTGTTGTAGCCAGCACCAAATTAACTACTGGACACTGGTGACACAGCACTGTTATAGCCAGCACTAAATAGACTACTGGAGACTGGTGACACAGCACTGTTATAGCCAGCACTAAATTAACTACTGGAGACTGGTGACACAGCACTGTTATAGCCAGCACTAAATTAACTACTGGAGACTGGTGACACAGCACTGTTATAGCCAGCACTAAATTAACTACTGGAGACTGGTGACACAGCACTGTTATAGCCAGCACTAAATTAACTACTGGAGACTGGTGACACAGCATTGTTATAGCCAGCACTAAATAGACTACTGGAGACTGGTGACACAGCACTGTTATAGCCAGCACTAAATAGACTACTGGAGACTGGTGACACAGCACTGTTATAGCCAGCACTAAATTAACTACTGGAGACTGGTGACAGCACTGTTATAGCCAGCACTAAATAGACTACTGGAGACTGGTGACAGCACTGTTATAGCCAGCACTATATAGACTACTGGAGACTGGTGACACAGCACTGTTATAGCCAGCACTAAATAAACTACTGGAGACTGGTGACAGCACTGTTATAGCCAGCACTAAATAAACTACTGGAGACTGGTGACAGCACTGTTATAGCCAGCACTAAATTAACTACTGGAGACTGGTGACAGCACTGTTATAGCCAGCACTAAATTAACTAGTGGACACTGCATGGATACGTAAACAGCCTTGCTGGTGACACAGCACTGTTATAGCCAGCACTAAATTAACTACTGGAGACTGGTGACACAGCACTGTTATAGCCAGCACTAAATTAACTACTGGAGACTGGTGACAGCACTGTTATAGCCAGCACTAAATTAACTACTGGAGACTGGTGACACAGCACTGTTATAGCCAGCACTAAATGCACTACTGGAGACTGGTGACAGCACTGTTATAGCCAGCACTAAATAAACTACTGGAGACTGGTGACAGCACTGTTATAGCCAGCACTAAATAAACTACTGGAGACTGGTTACACAGCACTGTTATAGCCAGCACTAAATAGACTACTGGAGACTGGTGACAGCACTGTTATAGCCAGCACTAAATTAACTACTGGAGACTGGTTACACAGCACTATTATAGCCAGCACTAAATAGACTACTGGAGACTGGTGACACAGCACTGTTATAGCCAGCACTAAATTAACTACTGGAGACTGGTGACAGCACTGTTATAGCCAGCACTAAATAAACTACTGGAGACTGGTGACACAGCACTGTTATAGCCAGCACTAAATAGACTACTGGAGACGGTTGACAGCACTATTATAGCCAGCACTAAATTAACTACTGGAGACTGGTGACAGCACTGTTATAGCCAGAACTAAATTAACTACTGGAGACTGGTGACACAGCACTGTTATAGCCAGCACTAAATTAACTACTGGAGACTGGTGACAGCACTGTTATAGCCAGCACTAAATAGACTCCTGGAGACTGGTGACAGCACTGTTATAGCCAGCACTAAATTAACTAGTGGACACTGGTGACACAGCACTGTTATAGCCAGCACTAAATAAACGACTGGAGACTGGTGACAGCACTGTTATAGCCAGCACTAAATTAACTAGTGGACACTGGTGACACAGCACTGTTATAGCCAGCACTAAATATACTACTGGAGACTGGTGACAGCACTGTTATAGCCAGCACTAAATAGACTCCTGGAGACTGGTGACAGCACTGTTATAGCCAGCACTAAATATACTACTGGAGACTGGTGACAGCACTGTTATAGCCAGCACTAAATAGACTACTGGAGACTGGTGACACAGCACTGTTATAGCCAGCACTAAATAAACTACTGGAGACTGGTGACAGCACTGTTATAGCCAGCACTAAATAAACTACTGGAGACTGGTGACACAGCACTGTTATAGCCAGCACTAAATATACTACTGGAGACTGGTGACAGCACTGTTATAGCCAGCACTAAATAGACTACTGGAGACTGGTGACAGCACTGTTATAGCCAGCACT
>NC_092116.1:16946873-17065941 GCF_045679555.1 Salvelinus alpinus
CTCTTCTCTGTCCTGACATCCTAATGGTGGAACCAGCTTCCCCCTAGAAGATACGGCAGCAGAGTCCCTGCCCATCTTCCGAAAACATCTGAAACGCAACCTCTTCAAACAGTATCTTAAATAATCCAGCTCCTCACCTTGACCCCCCCAATTATAAAAAATAATAATAATTAACCAGCATTTGCACTTGACCCACTTGACTCTAATGATAGCTACATTATAAAGGAAACATGTACTTTCTATGCCTGTAATATGTGGTTGTCCCTTCTTAATTCATCTTAAGATGAATGCACTAACTGTAAGTCGCTTTGGAAAATAACATCAGCTAAATGACAAAAATGTACATGTAAAATGTAAATAACTAAGTCATCATTTAAATGTGATTATTTGAATCAGCTGTGTAGTGCTAGGGCAAGAAACTAAACATGTACCCAGGGGAGGATCCCAGGACCTAGTTTGGGAAACCCTGCCCTACATAATGCACTAGCCTACTTTAGGGCACTAGGGCCAGTCACTAGAGGAGACACGGTGGTTAGTGGTACACCCTGGAAGAGAGACAGGGCACTAGGGCCAGTCACTAGAGGGGACACGGTGGTTAGTGGTACATCCTGGAGGAGAGACAGGGCACTAAGGGCCAGTCACTAGAGGGGACACGGTGGTTAGTGGTACACCCTGGAGGAGAGACAGGGTACTAGGGTCAGTCACTAGAGGGGACACGGTGGTTAGTGGTACACCCTGGAGGAGAGACAGTGCACTAGGGCCAGTCACTAGAGGGGACACGGTGGTTAGTGGTACCCCCTGGAGGAGAGACAGGGCACTAGGGTCAGTCACTAGAGGGGACACAGTGGTTAGTGGTACATCCTGGAGGAGAGACAGGGCACTAGGGTCAGTCACTAGAGGGGACACGGTGGTTAGTGGTACATCCTGGAGGAGAGACAGGGCACTAAGGGCCAGTCACTAGAGGGGACACGGTGGTTAGTGGTACACCCTGGAGGAGAGACAGGGTACTAGGGTCAGTCACTAGAGGGGACACGGTGGTTAGTGGTACACCCTGGAGGAGAGACAGTGCACTAGGGCCAGTCACTAGAGGGGACACGGTGGTTAGTGGTACCCCCTGGAGGAGAGACAGGGCACTAGGGTCAGTCACTAGAGGGGACACAGTGGTTAGTGGTACATCCTGGAGGAGAGACAGGGCACTAGGGTCAGTCACTAGAGGGGACACGGTGGTTAGTGGTACCCCCTGGAGGAGAGACAGGGCACTAAGGGCCAGTCACTAGAGGGGACACGGTGGTTAGTGGTACATCCTGGAGGAGAGACAGGGCACTAGGGTCAGTCACTAGAGGGGACACGGTGGTTAGTGGTACCCCCTGGAGGAGAGACAGGGCACTAAGGGCCAGTCACTAGAGGGGACACGGTGGTTAGTGGTACCCCCTGGAGGAGAGACAGGGCACTAAGGGCCAGTCACTAGAGGGGACACGGTGGTTAGTGGTACATCCTGGAGGAGAGACAGGGCACTAGGGTCAGTCACTAGAGGGGACACGGTGGTTAGTGGTACCCCCTGGAGGAGAGACAGGGCACTAGGGTCAGTCACTAGAGGGGACACAGTGGTTAGTAGTACATCCTGGAGGAGAGACAGGGCACTAGGGTCAGTCATTATGGAACAATAAATTGGTGAAGTATGTGTGTTCTCATCCTCACACCCAATGGAAATAGAAGATCATGATAAAAATAGATAAATTACTGTGAACATTATGCAGAAAGTATAGGGTCGTATTACTGTAAGAAGGCATTCTATTTAGTGGGGTATATTTAGAAATGGACATGTGTTTGATATTGAAGTACAATGAAAAGACTCCTCAATATAATGAGATGGGATGAGTTGCCCTGGCTTCCATCCATTAAAGTCTAAATGGCTTAAAGATAAAAAGATAAATCAATAAAATGGGCCCCTTGAGGATTATTATTCTATTGTGTGTGTAGGCGTGTGTGTGCATGTGTCGGGGTGTGTATGGGAGAGAGAGAGACCAATATCATATTACCCTGAGTGCTCATGTCAGCAAAGACGTATGAAACACACATCAAACATGAAACTGTGGTAGATCCCAACTGCACTCCGTGGATCTCAACGTTTGTAATGAGACAACTACAGTGTTCTATTCACAGAATTAGAATGAGTAGAACAGGCATCCACTTCTACAGCTTCTATTTCTATTGTCTATCCTGCATGTGGGCTGTTGATAATCAGGGACAGTGGGTCGTAGAGACTGGAGAGACACAAACACAGTCAATTAGCAGTTTTAAGACTGCCCACTGCTCTCACTCTTTCCTGTCTCTACATGCCCCCAAATGTTACTTCTCTACCTATCCTACAACAGAGAGTGTGGGGGTGGGTGGTTCTCACTTTACAGGAGAGATAGAGACCCACTCTCTACTCAAGTTTCTATGATTGTGAATGTCTGGATTAAATTCTATTGATTTTGTAAATATTGGGTAGATCATTTTCTCCATAAATCCTCATAAGCCTGTGTGTGTGGGGGGGGGCTTATTGTGATGCTAAATTGTTGCATTTCCAATAAATTAAACAGGTCTAAAAATTGCTTTGGTTATTGTTGATGTTGAATTTCATTTGTCTTTTACAGACTATGTGTCACTTTGTTGGCTAATTATGTTGCATGGCAGTAGGTTTTACTGGGGTGACTGATTGTCCATAAATAATATATGCAGAGGACTACAGTAAAATAATCTGCATTATTGAAAATACAGCAACTTGCATTGCCCCTTTAAACAGGCTAGATGAGATATTGATTTGGCCTCGTTTCACGGGAATTAAAACATCCTTTTTCATAGCTTAAAAGATTTGTGGCCTATGCAATTTAGCCAAATGTAGCCCATAAGAAAATATCCAGCAAAATGGCCCCGGGGACCCTGTCCTTTTGGGAAACCCTTTCCTAACCCACTGACTTGCAGTGCGAATGGTGTTTCCCCCACACCTCTGAATACCCCTCTGTTTGTTTGGCAGACGAGTTGGTTGCGCAGTTTTTATGCATAGCAATACTGCCACCATGTGGCGCAATGTAGGGATGACATTGTGGATCGCATTCAGGAGAGGATTATAGTAAATACAGTGATTTGTGTGGATTTGTGAGCGTGCGATGTGTCACTATAATGATTGGTTGTCTACTACGTTGTACATGTATTTGCTTTTGTGGTTTACTTGATAGACGTATGTACATTACATATTACAAGGTGCTCCAGCACCCCCTGTTGGTGAGATGGTAAAACTGAAATAATTGGTGTTGCAATAAAAAACTATGAAAAAATATTTTCTGTTGCATTATTGATATACATGAACATGTTTTGCTCATGATCTTATTTACTCAGTTGTGGGGGTTTGGAGTTGGACATGCCCTTGCTGTTTAGAGTTTAGTTTAGCTAAATCGGGTCTCTCGCTCTTCCTCTCTGTCCCTCCCCCTCTCTTCTCGCCCCCTTGTGGTGGATATCAAGTAATTTGGAGCGGTGATCGCAATAGTTTTCCACTATTTTCTATTTGTTTACAATTCTAAACTTGTCGAAAAGGGAATAAGAACTATATCAAATAAGGAACATGGCATTCTGAACAGCTAAGCGCTCCGTCAACCTCCATTTGGCAAATCTGACCATAACTCTATCCTCCTGATTCCTTCTTACAAGCAAAAATTAAAGCAGGAAGCACCAGTGACTCGATCTATAAAAAAGTGGTCAGATGAAGCAGATGCTAAACTACAGGACTGTTTGCTAGCACAGACTGGAATATGTTCCGGGATTCTTCCGATGGCATTTAGGAGTCAGTCACTGTGCATCGAGGACGTCGTCCCCACAGTGACTGTACGTACATACCCCAACCAGAAGCCATGGATTACAGGCAACATTAGCACTGAGCTAAAGGGTAGAGGTGCCGCTTTCAAGGAGCGGGACTCTAACCTGGAAGCTTATAAGAAATCCCGCTATGCCCTCCGACGAACCATCAAACAGGCAAAGCGTCAATACAGGACTTAGATTGAATCATACTACACTGGCTCCGACGCTCGTCGGATGTGGCAGGGCTACAAAGGGAAGCACATCAACACCATTATCCCAGAAACCCTAGACCCACTCCAATTTGCATACCTCCCCAACAGATCCACAGATGATGCAATCTCTATTGCACTCCACACTGCTCTTTCCCACCTGGACAAAAGGAACACCTATGTGGGAATGCTATTCATTGATTACAGCTTAGCGTTCAACACCATAGTGCCCTCAAAGCTCATCACTAAGCTAAGGACCCTTGGACTAAACACCTCCCTCTGCAACTGCATCCTGGACTTCCTGACGGGCCGCCTCCAGGTGGTAAGGGTAGATAACAACACATCCACCATACTGATCCTCAACACGGGGGCCCCTCAGGGGTGCGTGCTCAGTCCCCTTCGGTACTCCCTGTTCACTCATGACTGCACAGCCAGGCACAACTCCAACACTATCATTAAGTTTGCTGATGACACAACAGTGGTAGGCCTGATCACCGACAATGATGAGACAGCCTATAGGGAGGAGGTCAAAGACCTGACCGTGTTGTGCAAGGACAACAACCTCTCCCTCAACGTGATCAAGACAAAGGAGATGATTGTGGACCACAGGAAAAGGAGGACCGAGCACACCCCCATTCTCATCGACGGGGCTGTAGTGGACAAGGTTGAGAGCTTCAAGTTCCTTGGCGTCTACATCACCAACAAACTAACATGGTCCAAGCACACCAAGACAGTCGAGAAGAGGGCACGACAAAACCTATTCCCTCTCATGAGACTGAAAAGATTTGGCATGGGTCCTCAGATCCTCAAAAGGTTTTAGAGCTGCACTATCGAGAGCATTCTGACGGGTTGCATCACTGCCTGGTATGGCAACTGCTCGGCCTCCGACGTCAAGGCACTACAGAGGGTAGTGCGTACGGCCCAGTACATCACCGGGGGCAAGCTTCCTGCCATCCAGGACCTCTATACCAGGCAGTGTCAGAGGAAGGCTCTAAAAATTGTCAAAGACTGCAGCCACCCTAGTAATAGACTGTTATCTCTGCTAACGCACAGCAAGCACTACCGGAGCGCCAAGTCTAGGTCCAAAAGGCTTCTCAACAGCTTCAACATAGCCATAAGACTCCTGAACATCTAGTCAAATGGATGGCTACCCAGACTATTTGCATCCCCCCCCACCTACGCTGCTGCTACACTCTGTTATTATCTATGCATAGCCACTTTAATAACTATACCTACATGTATATAATTACCTCAATTACCTTGACACCAGTGCCCCCCGCACATTGACACATTGACTCTGTACCAGTACCCGCTGTATATAGCCCCACTATTGTTATTTACTGCTGCTCTTAAATTATTTGTTATTCTTATCTCTTACTTTTTTTTTTAAGGGCTTGTAAGTAAGCATTTCACTGTAAGATCTACACCTGTTGTATTCGGCGCATGTGACAAATAACATTTACTTTGATTTCATTCTCTCGTCTTCCTCTCGCAGGCCTGCTCCTTTCCATGTCAAACACGTATGTTTAGGCCCAGCAGCCCTAGTCTAGCAAGCAAGCAACACAGTGAGTGGTGCTTTCCACCTGCTGGTGCTGGTTTGAGGTGAATGCTTTTCTCTGCGATGGATCGCATAGATGTCCATTTGTGCTCAGTTTTAATAGGCACAATCTTAGTGACAACACCCCTCTCATTATCTCTCTCTCACTGTCACGACTTCTGCCGAAGTCGGTCCCTCTTCTTGTTCGGGTGGCGTTTGGCGGTTGACGTCACCGGCCTTCTAGCCATCGCCAATCCACTTTTCATTTTCCATTTGTTTTGTCTTTGTTTTACACACCTGGTTTAAATTCCCCAACTACATGTTCATTATTTAACCCTCTGTTTTCCCCATGGTTTTTGTGCGTGATTGTTTTATTGTAAGTTCGGTCCGATGTTTGTGGGCTTGGTATTACTTCATGTATTTGGACATTTTGAGTAAAGTTCCTTGTGTTACTCATCTCTGCTGTCCTGCGCCTGACTCCTCTGCACCAACTACACCCAGATCCTTACACTCACATACACCTCCTTTGTAGTTACACAGTACAAAGAAATGTGAGCTCTGTTCACAACTGTCTATTCCTAGGCAGCGCGTGAGTTTCAAGTTTGGGGAAGCTTACAATTTATCCTACCATTTCTACCGATCTCTTTGCCAGTTATTATTTTCATTTGAGAATTTTCGTGAAACAGTTTAATTACAATAATAACGTTTTTGTTTCCCAAAATCATTGTCAAGTGGTTAATAATACATCGGAATTAAAATGATACAAATCCTAGAGTTAAAATTCCACTGATGGGAGAGCACCAGCCCCTGCCATATGGACACGTTGATTGACATTGAGCCGTTGGCAGCTAAAGAAATGAACGCATAGAACTAAGAGATAGCCTAGGCCAATGTAGCAATAGGCCTATAATTGTCAACTAAGTGAAAATAGCCTGCAGTAAGCCAACCAATAAAACAGAAAATATCCGGATGAAAATGCAGGTTCTTTCAATGCATTCATCTCTCTACTCTGCCTGTCTGCCTCCCTTTCTATTTGTCTTGACTTGAGCTCTTTCTATCTGTCTTGACTTGAGCTAACACCAGTGAAGTGCAACAGTGTAGCCTTTCAACTCAATCAACTGGAACCGGCAGAATGACTGCATTTATGAAGGTCTGGCCTGAAGCTGTCAGTAGCGAACTTGCAACATAGTATCAACTAGCCTATTCAGGGGCCCTCTCGCCAGTGAGCTTGAGACAGACAGCTGTTTTTGCAAAGGGAAATGAGTTCAGGTGTTTTATGACATTTCCACTGGATATATGGGATCCTCAGAGCATGACATTTTGAGTGTTGGAAAGATTTGTCAAATACTGTGAGGAATTATTATCACTTACAATGTATAAAAAAAACTGACGTAGTTGACTTACTGTGTGAGGTGAATAAAATAATTACTGAGAAGCTCAGCTTATTAGTGGTGTGAATTAAGACAATCAGAAATCAGACATCCATCCCCAAATGGGCCATGTCCTACATTTGCACGTAGCAGGCCAGTCAGCCTACTTCTATATGTGCTCAGCCTACTTCTATACGTGTTCAGTCTACTTCTATACGTGTTCAGTCTACTTCTATACGTGCTCAGCCTACTTCTATACGTGCTCAGTCTACTTCTATACGTGCTCAGTCTACTTCTATACGTGTTCAGTCTACTTCTATACGTGTTCAGTCTACTTCTATACGTGCTCAGCCTACTTCTATACGTGCTCAGTCTACTTCTATACGTGCTCAGTCTACTTCTATACGTGTTCAGTCTACTTCTATACGTGCTCAGTCTACTTCTATACGTGTTCAGTCTACTTCTATACGTGCTCAGCCTACTTCTATACGTGCTCAGTCTACTTCTATACGTGCTCAGTCTACTTCTATACGTGCTCAGTCTACTTCTATACGTGTTCAGTCTACTTCTATACGTGTTCAGTCTACTTCTATACGTGTTCAGTCTACTTCTATACGTGCTCAGTCTACTTCTATACGTGCTCAGTCTACTTCTATACGTGCTCAGTCTACTTCTATACGTGCTCAGTCTACTTCTATACGTGCTCAGCCTACTTCTATACGTGTTTAGTCTACTTCTATACGTGTTCAGTCTACTTCTATACGTGCTCAGTCTACTTCTATACGTGCTCAGTCTACTTCTATACGTGCTCAGCCTACTTCTATACGTGCTCAGTCTACTTCTATACGTGCTCAGTTTACTTCTATACGTGTTCAGTCTACTTCTATACGTGCTCAGTCTACTTCTATACGTGTTCAGTCTACTTCTATACGTGTTCAGTCTACTTCTATACGTGCTCAGCCTACTTCTATACGTGCTCAGCCTACTTCTATACATGCTCAGTCTACTTCTATACGTGCTCAGTCTACTTCTATACGTGCTCAGGCTACTTCTATACGTGTTCAGTCTACTTCTATACGTGTTCAGTCTACTTCTATACGTGCTCAGTCTACTTCTATACGTGTTCAGTCTACTTCTATACGTGCTCAGTCTACTTCTATACGTGCTCAGTCTACTTCTATACGTGCTCAGTCTACTTCTATACGTGCTCAGCCTACTTCTATACGTGCTCAGTCTACTTCTATACGTGTTCAGTCTACTTATATACGTGCTCAGTCTACTTCTATACGTGTTCAGTCTACTTCTATACGTGCTCAGCCTACTTCTATACGTGCTCAGTCTACTTCTATACGTGCTCAGTCTACTTCTATACGTGCTCAGCCTACTTCTATACGTGCTCAGTCTACTTCTATACGTGCTCAGTCTACTTCTATACGTGTTCAGTCTACTTCTATACGTGCTCAGTCTACTTCTATACGTGTTCAGTCTACTTCTATACGTGCTCAGTCTACTTCTATACGTGCTCAGTCTACTTCTATACGTGCTCAGTCTACTTCTATACGTGCTCAGCCTACTTCTATACGTGCTCAGTCTACTTCTATACGTGCTCAGTCTACTTCTATACGTGCTCAGCCTACTTCTATACGTGCTCAGTCTACTTCTATACGTGCTCAGTTTACTTCTATACGTGTTCAGTCTACTTCTATACGTGCTCAGTCTACTTCTATACGTGTTCAGTCTACTTCTATACGTGTTCAGCCGACTTCTATACTTGCTCAGTCTACTTCTATACGTGCTCAGTCTACTTCTATACGTGCTCAGCCTACTTCTATACGTGCTCAGTCTACTTCTATACGTGCTCAGCCTACTTCTATACGTGTTCAGCCTACTTCTATACGTGCTCAGCCTTTTTCTATACGTGCTCAGCCTACTTCTATACGTGTTCAGCCTACTTCTATACGTGCTCAGCCTTTTTCTATACGTGCTCAGCCTACTTCTATACGTGCTCAGCCTACTTCTATAAGTGCTCAACCTACTTCTATATGTGTTCAGTCTACTTCTATACGTGCTCAGCCTACTTCTATATGTGTTCAGTCTACTTCTATACGTGTTCAGTCTACTACTATACGTGTTCAGCCTACTTCTATATGTGTTCAGTCTACTTCTATATGTGTTCAGTCTACTTCTATACGTGCTCAGTCTACTTCTATACGTGCTCAGCCTACTTCTATACGTGCTCAGTCTACTTCTATACGTGCTCAGTCTACTTCTATACGTGCTCAGTCTACTTCTATACGTGCTCAGCCTACTTCTATACGTGCTCAGTCTACTTCTATACGTGTTCAGCCTACTTCTATACGTGTTCAGTCTACTTCTATACGTGTTCAGTCTACTTCTATACGTGTTCAGTCTACTTCTATACGTGTTCAGTCTACTTCTATACGTATTCAGCCTACTTCTATATGTGTTCAGTCTACTTCTATACGTGCTCAGTCTACTTCTATACGTGCTCAGCCTACTTCAATACGTGCTCAGCCTACTTCTATACGTGTTCAGTCTACTTCTATACGTGTTCAGTCTACTTCTATACGTGCTCAGCCTACTTCTATACGTGCTCAGTCTACTTCTATACGTGCTCAGTCTACTTCTATACGAGTTCAGTCTACTTCTATACGTGTTCAGTCTACTTCTATACGTGCTCAGCCTACTTCTATACGTGCTCAGCCTACTTCTATACGTGCTCAGTCTACTTCTATACGTGCTCAGTCTACTTCTATACGTGTTCAGTCTACTTCTATACGTGTTCAGTCTACTTCTATACGTGCTCAGCCTACTTCTATACGTGCTCAGTCTACTTCTATACGTGCTCAGTCTACTTCTATACGTGCTCAGTCTACTTCTATACGTGTTCAGTCTACTTCTATACGTGTTCAGTCTACTTCTATACGTGCTCAGTCTACTTTTATACGTGTTCAGTCTACTTCTATACGTGCTCAGTCTACTTCTATACGTGCTCAGTCTACTTCTATACGTGCTCAGTCTACTTCTATACGTGCTCAGCCTACTTCTATACGTGCTCAGTCTACTTCTATACGTGTTCAGTCTACTTCTATACGTGCTCAGTCTACTTCTATACGTGTTCAGTCTACTTCTATACGTGCTCAGTCTACTTCTATACGTGCTCAGCCTACTTCTATACGTGCTCAGTCTACTTCTATACGTGCTCAGTCTACTTCTATACGTGCTCAGCCTACTTCTATACGTGCTCAGTCTACTTCTATACGTGCTCAGTCTACTTCTATACGTGTTCAGTCTACTTCTATACGTGCTCAGTCTACTTCTATACGTGTTCAGTCTACTTCTATACGTGCTCAGTCTACTTCTATACGTGCTCAGTCTACTTCTATACGTGCTCAGCCTAATTCTATACGTGCTCAGCCTACTTCTATACGTGCTCAGTCTACTTCTATACGTGCTCAGTCTACTTCTATACGTGCTCAGCCTACTTCTATACGTGCTCAGTCTACTTCTATACGTGCTCAGTCTACTTCTATACGTGTTCAGTCTACTTCTATACGTGCTCAGTCTACTTCTATACGTGTTCAGTCTACTTCTATACGTGCTCAGTCTACTTCTATACGTGCTCAGTCTACTTCTATACGTGCTCAGTCTACTTCTATACGTGCTCAGCCTACTTCTATACGTGCTCAGTCTACTTCTATACGTGTTTAGTCTACTTCTATACGTGCTCAGTCTACTTCTATACGTGTTCAGTCTACTTCTATACGTGCTCAGTCTACTTCTATACGTGCTCAGCCTACTTCTATACGTGCTCAGTCTACTTCTATACATGCTCAGTTTACTTCTATACGTGTTCAGTCTACTTCTATACGTGCTCAGTCTACTTCTATACGTGTTCAGTCTACTTCTATACGTGTTCAGCCGACTTCTATACTTGCTCAGTCTACTTCTATACGTGCTCAGTCTACTTCTATACGTGCTCAGCCTACTTCTATACGTGCTCAGTCTACTTCTATACGTGCTCAGCCTACTTCTATACGTGTTCAGCCTACTTCTATACGTGCTCAGCCTTTTTCTATACGTGCTCAGCCTACTTCTATACGTGTTCAGCCTACTTCTATACGTGCTCAGCCTTTTTCTATACGTGCTCAGCCTACTTCTATACGTGCTCAGCCTACTTCTATAAGTGCTCAACCTACTTCTATATGTGTTCAGTCTACTTCTATACGTGCTCAGCCTACTTCTATATGTGTTCAGTCTACTTCTATACGTGTTCAGTCTACTACTATACGTGTTCAGCCTACTTCTATATGTGTTCAGTCTACTTCTATATGTGTTCAGTCTACTTCTATACGTGCTCAGTCTACTTCTATACGTGCTCAGCCTACTTCTATACGTGCTCAGTCTACTTCTATACGTGCTCAGTCTACTTCTATACGTGCTCAGTCTACTTCTATACGTGCTCAGCCTACTTCTATACGTGCTCAGTCTACTTCTATACGTGTTCAGCCTACTTCTATACGTGTTCAGTCTACTTCTATACGTGTTCAGTCTACTTCTATACGTGTTCAGTCTACTTCTATACGTGTTCAGTCTACTTCTATACGTATTCAGCCTACTTCTATATGTGTTCAGTCTACTTCTATACGTGCTCAGTCTACTTCTATACGTGCTCAGCCTACTTCAATACGTGCTCAGCCTACTTCTATACGTGTTCAGTCTACTTCTATACGTGTTCAGTCTACTTCTATATGTGCTCAGCCTACTTCTATACGTGCTCAGTCTACTTCTATACGTGCTCAGTCTACTTCTATACGAGTTCAGTCTACTTCTATACGTGTTCAGTCTACTTCTATACGTGCTCAGCCTACTTCTATACGTGCTCAGCCTACTTCTATACGTGCTCAGTCTACTTCTATACGTGCTCAGTCTACTTCTATACGTGTTCAGTCTACTTCTATACGTGTTCAGTCTACTTCTATACGTGCTCAGCCTACTTCTATACGTGCTCAGTCTACTTCTATACGTGCTCAGTCTACTTCTATACGTGCTGAGTCTACTTCTATACGTGTTCAGTCTACTTCTATACGTGTTCAGTCTACTTCTATACGTGCTCAGTCTACTTTTATACGTGTTCAGTCTACTTCTATACGTGCTCAGTCTACTTCTATACGTGCTCAGTCTACTTCTATACGTGCTCAGTCTACTTCTATACGTGCTCAGCCTACTTCTATACGTGCTCAGTCTACTTCTATACGTGTTCAGTCTACTTCTATACGTGCTCAGTCTACTTCTATACGTGCTCAGCCTACTTCTATACGTGCTCAGTCTACTTCTATACGTGCTCAGTCTACTTCTATACGAGTTCAGTCTACTTCTATACGTGTTCAGTCTACTTCTATACGTGCTCAGCCTACTTCTATACGTGCTCAGCCTACTTCTATACGTGCTCAGTCTACTTCTATACGTGCTCAGTCTACTTCTATACGTGTTCAGTCTACTTCTATACGTGTTCAGTCTACTTCTATAC
The DNA here is from genome assembly GCF_045679555.1 of Salvelinus alpinus. Lineage (NCBI taxonomy): Eukaryota > Metazoa > Chordata > Actinopteri > Salmoniformes > Salmonidae > Salvelinus > Salvelinus alpinus. The sequence continues at coordinate 16,959,378 of NC_092116.1, forward strand.
GTGCTCAGCCTACTTCTATACGTGCTCAGTCTACTTCTATACGTGCTCAGTCTACTTCTATACGTGCTCAGTCTACTTCTATACGTGTTCAGTCTACTTCTATACGTGTTCAGTCTACTTCTATACGTGCTCAGTCTACTTTTATACGTGTTCAGTCTACTTCTATACGTGCTCAGTCTACTTCTATACGTGCTCAGTCTACTTCTATACGTGCTCAGTCTACTTCTATACGTGCTCAGCCTACTTCTATACGTGCTCAGTCTACTTCTATACGTGTTCAGTCTACTTCTATACGTGCTCAGTCTACTTCTATACGTGTTCAGTCTACTTCTATACGTGCTCAGTCTACTTCTATACGTGCTCAGCCTACTTCTATACGTGCTCAGTCTACTTCTATACGTGCTCAGTCTACTTCTATACGTGCTCAGCCTACTTCTATACGTGCTCAGTCTACTTCTATACGTGCTCAGTCTACTTCTATACGTGTTCAGTCTACTTCTATACGTGCTCAGTCTACTTCTATACGTGTTCAGTCTACTTCTATACGTGCTCAGTCTACTTCTATACGTGCTCAGTCTACTTCTATACGTGCTCAGCCTAATTCTATACGTGCTCAGCCTACTTCTATACGTGCTCAGTCTACTTCTATACGTGCTCAGTCTACTTCTATACGTGCTCAGCCTACTTCTATACGTGCTCAGTCTACTTCTATACGTGCTCAGTCTACTTCTATACGTGTTCAGTCTACTTCTATACGTGCTCAGTCTACTTCTATACGTGTTCAGTCTACTTCTATACGTGCTCAGTCTACTTCTATACGTGCTCAGTCTACTTCTATACGTGCTCAGTCTACTTCTATACGTGCTCAGCCTACTTCTATACGTGCTCAGTCTACTTCTATACGTGTTTAGTCTACTTCTATACGTGCTCAGTCTACTTCTATACGTGTTCAGTCTACTTCTATACGTGCTCAGTCTACTTCTATACGTGCTCAGCCTACTTCTATACGTGCTCAGTCTACTTCTATACATGCTCAGTTTACTTCTATACGTGTTCAGTCTACTTCTATACGTGCTCAGTCTACTTCTATACGTGTTCAGTCTACTTCTATACGTGTTCAGCCGACTTCTATACTTGCTCAGTCTACTTCTATACGTGCTCAGTCTACTTCTATACGTGCTCAGCCTACTTCTATACGTGCTCAGTCTACTTCTATACGTGCTCAGCCTACTTCTATACGTGTTCAGCCTACTTCTATACGTGCTCAGCCTTTTTCTATACGTGCTCAGCCTACTTCTATACGTGTTCAGCCTACTTCTATACGTGCTCAGCCTTTTTCTATACGTGCTCAGCCTACTTCTATACGTGCTCAGCCTACTTCTATAAGTGCTCAACCTACTTCTATATGTGTTCAGTCTACTTCTATACGTGCTCAGCCTACTTCTATATGTGTTCAGTCTACTTCTATACGTGTTCAGTCTACTACTATACGTGTTCAGCCTACTTCTATATGTGTTCAGTCTACTTCTATATGTGTTCAGTCTACTTCTATACGTGCTCAGTCTACTTCTATACGTGCTCAGCCTACTTCTATACGTGCTCAGTCTACTTCTATACGTGCTCAGTCTACTTCTATACGTGCTCAGTCTACTTCTATACGTGCTCAGCCTACTTCTATACGTGCTCAGTCTACTTCTATACGTGTTCAGCCTACTTCTATACGTGTTCAGTCTACTTCTATACGTGTTCAGTCTACTTCTATACGTGTTCAGTCTACTTCTATACGTGTTCAGTCTACTTCTATACGTATTCAGCCTACTTCTATATGTGTTCAGTCTACTTCTATACGTGCTCAGTCTACTTCTATACGTGCTCAGCCTACTTCAATACGTGCTCAGCCTACTTCTATACGTGTTCAGTCTACTTCTATACGTGTTCAGTCTACTTCTATATGTGCTCAGCCTACTTCTATACGTGCTCAGTCTACTTCTATACGTGCTCAGTCTACTTCTATACGAGTTCAGTCTACTTCTATACGTGTTCAGTCTACTTCTATACGTGCTCAGCCTACTTCTATACGTGCTCAGCCTACTTCTATACGTGCTCAGTCTACTTCTATACGTGCTCAGTCTACTTCTATACGTGTTCAGTCTACTTCTATACGTGTTCAGTCTACTTCTATACGTGCTCAGCCTACTTCTATACGTGCTCAGTCTACTTCTATACGTGCTCAGTCTACTTCTATACGTGCTGAGTCTACTTCTATACGTGTTCAGTCTACTTCTATACGTGTTCAGTCTACTTCTATACGTGCTCAGTCTACTTTTATACGTGTTCAGTCTACTTCTATACGTGCTCAGTCTACTTCTATACGTGCTCAGTCTACTTCTATACGTGCTCAGTCTACTTCTATACGTGCTCAGCCTACTTCTATACGTGCTCAGTCTACTTCTATACGTGTTCAGTCTACTTCTATACGTGCTCAGTCTACTTCTATACGTGTTCAGTCTACTTCTATACGTGCTCAGTCTACTTCTATACGTGCTCAGCCTACTTCTATACGTGCTCAGTCTACTTCTATACGTGCTCAGTCTACTTCTATACGTGCTCAGCCTACTTCTATACGTGCTCAGTCTACTTCTATACGTGCTCAGTCTACTTCTATACGTGTTCAGTCTACTTCTATACGTGCTCAGTCTACTTCTATACGTGTTCAGTCTACTTCTATACGTGCTCAGTCTACTTCTATACGTGCTCAGTCTACTTCTATACGTGCTCAGCCTAATTCTATACGTGCTCAGCCTACTTCTATACATGCTCAGTCTACTTCTATACGTGTTCAGTCTACTTCTATACGTGCTCAGTCTACTTCTATACGTGTTCAGTCTACTTCTATACGTGCTCAGTCTACTTCTATACGTGCTCAGCCTACTTCTATACGTGCTCAGTCTACTTCTATACGTGCTCAGTCTACTTCTATACGTGTTCAGTCTACTTCTATACGTGCTCAGTCTACTTCTATACGTGTTCAGTCTACTTCTATACGTGTTCAGCCGACTTCTATACGTGCTCAGTCTACTTCTATACGTGCTCAGTCTACTTCTATACGTGCTCAGCCTACTTCTATACGTGCTCAGTCTACTTCTATACGTGCTCAGCCTACTTCTATACGTGTTCAGCCTACTTCTATACGTGCTCAGCCTTTTTCTATACGTGCTCAGCCTACTTCTATACGTGTTCAGCCTACTTCTATACGTGCTCAGCCCTTTTCTATACGTGCTCAGCCTACTTCTATACGTGCTCAGCCTACTTCTATACGTGCTCAGTCTACTTCTATACGTGCTCAGTCTACTTCTATACGTGCTCAGCCTACTTCTATACGTGCTCAGCCTACTTCTATACGTGTTCAGTCTACTTCTATACGTGCTCAGTCTACTTCTATACGTGTTCAGTCTACTTCTATACGTGCTCAGTCTACTTCTATACGTGCTCAGCCTACTTCTATACGTGCTCAGTCTACTTCTATACGTGCTCAGTCTACTTCTATACGTGCTCAGCCTACTTCTATACGTGCTCAGCCTACTTCTATACGTGCTCAGTCTACTTCTATACGTGCTCAGTCTACTTCTATACGTGCTCAGCCTACTTCTATACGTGCTCAGCCTACTTCTATACGTGTTCAGTCTACTTCTATACGTGCTCAGTCTACTTCTATACGTGTTCAGTCTACTTCTATACGTGCTCAGTCTACTTCTATACGTGCTCAGCCTACTTCTATACGTGCTCAGTTTACTTCTATACGTGCTCAGTCTACTTCTATACGTGCTCAGCCAACTTCTATACGTGCTCAGTCTACTTCTATACGTGCTCAGTCTACTTCTATACGTGTTCAGCCTACTTCTATACGTGTTCAGTCTACTTCTATACGTGTTCAGTCTACTTCTATACGTGTTCAGTCTACTTCTATACGTGTTCAGTCTACTTCTATACGTATTCAGCCTACTTCTATATGTGTTCAGTCTACTTCTATACGTGCTCAGTCTACTTCTATACGTGCTCAGCCTACTTCAATACGTGCTCAGCCTACTTCTATACGTGTTCAGTCTACTTCTATACGTGTTCAGTCTACTTCTATATGTGCTCAGCCTACTTCTATACGTGCTCAGTCTACTTCTATACGTGCTCAGTCTACTTCTATACGAGTTCAGTCTACTTCTATACGTGTTCAGTCTACTTCTATACGTGCTCAGCCTACTTCTATACGTGCTCAGCCTACTTCTATACGTGCTCAGTCTACTTCTATACGTGCTCAGTCTACTTCTATACGTGTTCAGTCTACTTCTATACGTGTTCAGTCTACTTCTATACGTGCTCAGCCTACTTCTATACGTGCTCAGTCTACTTCTATACGTGCTCAGTCTACTTCTATACGTGCTCAGTCTACTTCTATACGTGTTCAGTCTACTTCTATACGTGTTCAGTCTACTTCTATACGTGCTCAGTCTACTTTTATACGTGTTCAGTCTACTTCTATACGTGCTCAGTCTACTTCTATACGTGCTCAGTCTACTTCTATACGTGCTCAGTCTACTTCTATACGTGCTCAGCCTACTTCTATACGTGCTCAGTCTACTTCTATACGTGTTCAGTCTACTTCTATACGTGCTCAGTCTACTTCTATACGTGTTCAGTCTACTTCTATACGTGCTCAGTCTACTTCTATACGTGCTCAGCCTACTTCTATACGTGCTCAGTCTACTTCTATACGTGCTCAGCCTACTTCTATACGTGCTCAGTCTACTTCTATACGTGCTCAGTCTACTTCTATACGTGTTCAGTCTACTTCTATACGTGCTCAGTCTACTTCTATACGTGTTCAGTCTACTTCTATACGTGCTCAGTCTACTTCTATACGTGCTCAGTCTACTTCTATACGTGCTCAGCCTAATTCTATACGTGCTCAGCCTACTTCTATACGTGCTCAGTCTACTTCTATACGTGCTCAGTCTACTTCTATACGTGCTCAGCCTACTTCTATACGTGCTCAGTCTACTTCTATACGTGCTCAGTCTACTTCTATACGTGTTCAGTCTACTTCTATACGTGCTCAGTCTACTTCTATACGTGTTCAGTCTACTTCTATACGTGCTCAGTCTACTTCTATACGTGCTCAGTCTACTTCTATACGTGCTCAGTCTACTTCTATACGTGCTCAGCCTACTTCTATACGTGCTCAGTCTACTTCTATACGTGTTTAGTCTACTTCTATACGTGCTCAGTCTACTTCTATACGTGTTCAGTCTACTTCTATACGTGCTCAGTCTACTTCTATACGTGCTCAGCCTACTTCTATACGTGCTCAGTCTACTTCTATACGTGCTCAGTTTACTTCTATACGTGTTCAGTCTACTTCTATACGTGCTCAGTCTACTTCTATACGTGTTCAGTCTACTTCTATACGTGTTCAGCCGACTTCTATACTTGCTCAGTCTACTTCTATACGTGCTCAGTCTACTTCTATACGTGCTCAGCCTACTTCTATACGTGCTCAGTCTACTTCTATACGTGCTCAGCCTACTTCTATACGTGTTCAGCCTACTTCTATACGTGCTCAGCCTTTTTCTATACGTGCTCAGCCTACTTCTATACGTGTTCAGCCTACTTCTATACGTGCTCAGCCTTTTTCTATACGTGCTCAGCCTACTTCTATACGTGCTCAGCCTACTTCTATAAGTGCTCAACCTACTTCTATATGTGTTCAGTCTACTTCTATACGTGCTCAGCCTACTTCTATATGTGTTCAGTCTACTTCTATACGTGTTCAGTCTACTACTATACGTGTTCAGCCTACTTCTATATGTGTTCAGTCTACTTCTATATGTGTTCAGTCTACTTCTATACGTGCTCAGTCTACTTCTATACGTGCTCAGCCTACTTCTATACGTGCTCAGTCTACTTCTATACGTGCTCAGTCTACTTCTATACGTGCTCAGTCTACTTCTATACGTGCTCAGCCTACTTCTATACGTGCTCAGTCTACTTCTATACGTGTTCAGCCTACTTCTATACGTGTTCAGTCTACTTCTATACGTGTTCAGTCTACTTCTATACGTGTTCAGTCTACTTCTATACGTGTTCAGTCTACTTCTATACGTATTCAGCCTACTTCTATATGTGTTCAGTCTACTTCTATACGTGCTCAGTCTACTTCTATACGTGCTCAGCCTACTTCAATACGTGCTCAGCCTACTTCTATACGTGTTCAGTCTACTTCTATACGTGTTCAGTCTACTTCTATATGTGCTCAGCCTACTTCTATACGTGCTCAGTCTACTTCTATACGTGCTCAGTCTACTTCTATACGAGTTCAGTCTACTTCTATACGTGTTCAGTCTACTTCTATACGTGCTCAGCCTACTTCTATACGTGCTCAGCCTACTTCTATACGTGCTCAGTCTACTTCTATACGTGCTCAGTCTACTTCTATACGTGTTCAGTCTACTTCTATACGTGTTCAGTCTACTTCTATACGTGCTCAGCCTACTTCTATACGTGCTCAGTCTACTTCTATACGTGCTCAGTCTACTTCTATACGTGCTCAGTCTACTTCTATACGTGTACAGTCTACTTCTATACGTGTTCAGTCTACTTCTATACGTGCTCAGTCTACTTTTATACGTGTTCAGTCTACTTCTATACGTGCTCAGTCTACTTCTATACGTGCTCAGTCTACTTCTATACGTGCTCAGTCTACTTCTATACGTGCTCAGCCTACTTCTATACGTGCTCAGTCTACTTCTATACGTGTTCAGTCTACTTCTATACGTGCTCAGTCTACTTCTATACGTGTTCAGTCTACTTCTATACGTGCTCAGTCTACTTCTATACGTGCTCAGCCTACTTCTATACGTGCTCAGTCTACTTCTATACGTGCTCAGTCTACTTCTATACGTGCTCAGCCTACTTCTATACGTGCTCAGTCTACTTCTATACGTGCTCAGTCTACTTCTATACGTGTTCAGTCTACTTCTATACGTGCTCAGTCTACTTCTATACGTGTTCAGTCTACTTCTATACGTGCTCAGTCTACTTCTATACGTGCTCAGTCTACTTCTATACGTGCTCAGCCTAATTCTATACGTGCTCAGCCTACTTCTATACATGCTCAGTCTACTTCTATACGTGTTCAGTCTACTTCTATACGTGCTCAGTCTACTTCTATACGTGTTCAGTCTACTTCTATACGTGCTCAGTCTACTTCTATACGTGCTCAGCCTACTTCTATACGTGCTCAGTCTACTTCTATACGTGCTCAGTCTACTTCTATACGTGTTCAGTCTACTTCTATACGTGCTCAGTCTACTTCTATACGTGTTCAGTCTACTTCTATACGTGTTCAGCCGACTTCTATACGTGCTCAGTCTACTTCTATACGTGCTCAGTCTACTTCTATACGTGCTCAGCCTACTTCTATACGTGCTCAGTCTACTTCTATACGTGCTCAGCCTACTTCTATATGTGTTCAGTCTACTTCTATACGTGTTCAGTCTACTACTATACGTGCTCAGCCTACTTCTATACGTGCTCAGTCTACTTCTATACGTGCTCAGTCTACTTCTATACGTGCTCAGTCTACTTCTATACGTGTACAGTCTACTTCTATACGTGTTCAGTCTACTTCTATACGTGCTCAGTCTACTTTTATACGTGTTCAGTCTACTTCTATACGTGCTCAGTCTACTTCTATACGTGCTCAGTCTACTTCTATACGTGCTCAGTCTACTTCTATACGTGCTCAGCCTACTTCTATACGTGCTCAGTCTACTTCTATACGTGTTCAGTCTACTTCTATACGTGCTCAGTCTACTTCTATACGTGTTCAGTCTACTTCTATACGTGCTCAGTCTACTTCTATACGTGTTCAGTCTACTTCTATACGTGTTCAGCCGACTTCTATACGTGCTCAGTCTACTTCTATACGTGCTCAGTCTACTTCTATACGTGCTCAGCCTACTTCTATACGTGCTCAGTCTACTTCTATACGTGCTCAGCCTACTTCTATACGTGTTCAGCCTACTTCTATACGTGCTCAGCCTTTTTCTATACGTGCTCAGCCTACTTCTATACGTGTTCAGCCTACTTCTATACGTGCTCAGCCCTTTTCTATACGTGCTCAGCCTACTTCTATACGTGCTCAGCCTACTTCTATACGTGCTCAGTCTACTTCTATACGTGCTCAGTCTACTTCTATACGTGCTCAGCCTACTTCTATACGTGCTCAGCCTACTTCTATACGTGTTCAGTCTACTTCTATACGTGCTCAGTCTACTTCTATACGTGTTCAGTCTACTTCTATACGTGCTCAGTCTACTTCTATACGTGCTCAGCCTACTTCTATACGTGCTCAGTCTACTTCTATACGTGCTCAGTCTACTTCTATACGTGCTCAGCCTACTTCTATACGTGCTCAGCCTACTTCTATACGTGCTCAGTCTACTTCTATACGTGCTCAGTCTACTTCTATACGTGCTCAGCCTACTTCTATACGTGCTCAGCCTACTTCTATACGTGTTCAGTCTACTTCTATACGTGCTCAGTCTACTTCTATACGTGTTCAGTCTACTTCTATACGTGCTCAGTCTACTTCTATACGTGCTCAGCCTACTTCTATACGTGCTCAGTTTACTTCTATACGTGCTCAGTCTACTTCTATACGTGCTCAGCCAACTTCTATACGTGCTCAGTCTACTTCTATACGTGCTCAGTCTACTTCTATACGTGTTCAGTCTACTTCTATACGTGCTCAGTCTACTTCTATACGTGTTCAGTCTACTTCTATACGTGCTCAGTCTACTTCTATACGTGCTCAGTCTACTTCTATACGTGCTCAGCCTAATTCTATACGTGCTCAGCCTACTTCTATACGTGCTCAGTCTACTTCTATACGTGTTCAGTCTACTTCTATACGTGCTCAGTCTACTTCTATACGTGCTCAGCCTACTTCTATACGTGCTCAGTCTACTTCTATACGTGTTCAGTCTACTTCTATACGTGTTCAGTCTACTTCTATACGTGCTCAGCCTACTTCTATACGTGCCCAGTCTACTTCTATACGTGCTCAGTCTACTTCTATACGTGCTCAGTCTACTTCTATACGTGTTCAGTCTACTTCTATACGTGTTCAGTCTACTTCTATACGTGCTCAGTCTACTTTTATACGTGTTCAGTCTACTTCTATACGTGCTCAGTCTACTTCTATACGTGCTCAGTCTACTTCTATACGTGCTCAGTCTACTTCTATACGTGCTCAGCCTACTTCTATACGTGCTCAGTCTACTTCTATACGTGTTCAGTCTACTTCTATACGTGCTCAGTCTACTTCTATACGTGTTCAGTCTACTTCTATACGTGCTCAGTCTACTTCTATACGTGCTCAGCCTACTTCTATACGTGCTCAGTCTACTTCTATACGTGCTCAGTCTACTTCTATACGTGCTCAGCCTACTTCTATACGTGCTCAGTCTACTTCTATACGTGCTCAGTCTACTTCTATACGTGTTCAGTCTACTTCTATACGTGCTCAGTCTACTTCTATACGTGTTCAGTCTACTTCTATACGTGCTCAGTCTACTTCTATACGTGCTCAGTCTACTTCTATACGTGCTCAGCCTAATTCTATACGTGCTCAGCCTACTTCTATACGTGCTCAGTCTACTTCTATACGTGTTCAGTCGACTTCTATACGTGCTCAGTCTACTTCTATACGTGTTCAGTCTACTTCTATACGTGCTCAGTCTACTTCTATACGTGCTCAGCCTACTTCTATACGTGCTCAGTCTACTTCTATACGTGCTCAGTCTACTTCTATACGTGTTCAGTCTACTTCTATACGTGCTCAGTCTACTTCTATACGTGTTCAGTCTACTTCTATACGTGTTCAGCCGACTTCTATACGTGCTCAGTCTACTTCTATACGTGCTCAGTCTACTTCTATACGTGCTCAGCCTACTTCTATACGTGCTCAGTCTACTTCTATACGTGCTCAGCCTACTTCTATACATGTTCAGCCTACTTCTATACGTGCTCAGCCTTTTTCTATACGTGCTCAGCCTACTTCTATACGTGTTCAGCCTACTTCTATACGTGCTCAGCCCTTTTCTATACGTGCTCAGCCTACTTCTATACGTGCTCAGCCTACTTCTATACGTGCTCAGTCTACTTCTATACGTGCTCAGTCTACTTCTATACGTGCTCAGCCTACTTCTATACGTGCTCAGTCTACTTCTATACGTGCTCAGTCTACTTCTATACGTGCTCAGTCTACTTCTATACGTGCTCAGCCTACTTCTATAAGTGCTCAACCTACTTCTATATGTGTTCAGTCTACTTCTATACGTGCTCAGCCTACTTCTATATGTGTTCAGTCTACTTCTATACGTGTTCAGTCTACTACTATACGTGTTCAGCCTACTTCTATATGTGTTCAGTCTACTTCTATATGTGTTCAGTCTACTTCTATACGTGCTCAGTCTACTTCTATACGTGCTCAGCCTACTTCTATACGTGCTCAGTCTACTTCTATACGTGCTCAGTCTACTTCTATACGTGCTCAGTCTACTTCTATACGTGCTCAGCCTACTTCTATACGTGCTCAGTCTACTTCTATACGTGTTCAGCCTACTTCTATACGTGTTCAGTCTACTTCTATACGTGTTCAGTCTACTTCTATACGTGTTCAGTCTACTTCTATACGTGTTCAGTCTACTTCTATACGTATTCAGCCTACTTCTATATGTGTTCAGTCTACTTCTATACGTGCTCAGTCTACTTCTATACGTGCTCAGCCTACTTCAATACGTGCTCAGCCTACTTCTATACGTGTTCAGTCTACTTCTATACGTGTTCAGTCTACTTCTATATGTGCTCAGCCTACTTCTATACGTGCTCAGTCTACTTCTATACGTGCTCAGTCTACTTCTATACGAGTTCAGTCTACTTCTATACGTGTTCAGTCTACTTCTATACGTGCTCAGCCTACTTCTATACGTGCTCAGCCTACTTCTATACGTGCTCAGTCTACTTCTATACGTGCTCAGTCTACTTCTATACGTGTTCAGTCTACTTCTATACGTGTTCAGTCTACTTCTATACGTGCTCAGCCTACTTCTATACGTGCTCAGTCTACTTCTATACGTGCTCAGTCTACTTCTATACGTGCTCAGTCTACTTCTATACGTGTACAGTCTACTTCTATACGTGTTCAGTCTACTTCTATACGTGCTCAGTCTACTTTTATACGTGTTCAGTCTACTTCTATACGTGCTCAGTCTACTTCTATACGTGCTCAGTCTACTTCTATACGTGCTCAGTCTACTTCTATACGTGCTCAGCCTACTTCTATACGTGCTCAGTCTACTTCTATACGTGTTCAGTCTACTTCTATACGTGCTCAGTCTACTTCTATACGTGTTCAGTCTACTTCTATACGTGCTCAGTCTACTTCTATACGTGCTCAGCCTACTTCTATACGTGCTCAGTCTACTTCTATACGTGCTCAGTCTACTTCTATACGTGCTCAGCCTACTTCTATACGTGCTCAGTCTACTTCTATACGTGCTCAGTCTACTTCTATACGTGTTCAGTCTACTTCTATACGTGCTCAGTCTACTTCTATACGTGTTCAGTCTACTTCTATACGTGCTCAGTCTACTTCTATACGTGCTCAGTCTACTTCTATACGTGCTCAGCCTAATTCTATACGTGCTCAGCCTACTTCTATACATGCTCAGTCTACTTCTATACGTGTTCAGTCTACTTCTATACGTGCTCAGTCTACTTCTATACGTGTTCAGTCTACTTCTATACGTGCTCAGTCTACTTCTATACGTGCTCAGCCTACTTCTATACGTGCTCAGTCTACTTCTATACGTGCTCAGTCTACTTCTATACGTGTTCAGTCTACTTCTATACGTGCTCAGTCTACTTCTATACGTGTTCAGTCTACTTCTATACGTGTTCAGCCGACTTCTATACGTGCTCAGTCTACTTCTATACGTGCTCAGTCTACTTCTATACGTGCTCAGCCTACTTCTATACGTGCTCAGTCTACTTCTATACGTGCTCAGCCTACTTCTATATGTGTTCAGTCTACTTCTATACGTGTTCAGTCTACTACTATACGTGCTCAGCCTACTTCTATACGTGCTCAGTCTACTTCTATACGTGCTCAGTCTACTTCTATACGTGCTCAGTCTACTTCTATACGTGTACAGTCTACTTCTATACGTGTTCAGTCTACTTCTATACGTGCTCAGTCTACTTTTATACGTGTTCAGTCTACTTCTATACGTGCTCAGTCTACTTCTATACGTGCTCAGTCTACTTCTATACGTGCTCAGTCTACTTCTATACGTGCTCAGCCTACTTCTATACGTGCTCAGTCTACTTCTATACGTGTTCAGTCTACTTCTATACGTGCTCAGTCTACTTCTATACGTGTTCAGTCTACTTCTATACGTGCTCAGTCTACTTCTATACGTGTTCAGTCTACTTCTATACGTGTTCAGCCGACTTCTATACGTGCTCAGTCTACTTCTATACGTGCTCAGTCTACTTCTATACGTGCTCAGCCTACTTCTATACGTGCTCAGTCTACTTCTATACGTGCTCAGCCTACTTCTATACGTGTTCAGCCTACTTCTATACGTGCTCAGCCTTTTTCTATACGTGCTCAGCCTACTTCTATACGTGTTCAGCCTACTTCTATACGTGCTCAGCCCTTTTCTATACGTGCTCAGCCTACTTCTATACGTGCTCAGCCTACTTCTATACGTGCTCAGTCTACTTCTATACGTGCTCAGTCTACTTCTATACGTGCTCAGCCTACTTCTATACGTGCTCAGCCTACTTCTATACGTGTTCAGTCTACTTCTATACGTGCTCAGTCTACTTCTATACGTGTTCAGTCTACTTCTATACGTGCTCAGTCTACTTCTATACGTGCTCAGCCTACTTCTATACGTGCTCAGTCTACTTCTATACGTGCTCAGTCTACTTCTATACGTGCTCAGCCTACTTCTATACGTGCTCAGCCTACTTCTATACGTGCTCAGTCTACTTCTATACGTGCTCAGTCTACTTCTATACGTGCTCAGCCTACTTCTATACGTGCTCAGCCTACTTCTATACGTGTTCAGTCTACTTCTATACGTGCTCAGTCTACTTCTATACGTGTTCAGTCTACTTCTATACGTGCTCAGTCTACTTCTATACGTGCTCAGCCTACTTCTATACGTGCTCAGTTTACTTCTATACGTGCTCAGTCTACTTCTATACGTGCTCAGCCAACTTCTATACGTGCTCAGTCTACTTCTATACGTGCTCAGTCTACTTCTATACGTGTTCAGTCTACTTCTATACGTGCTCAGTCTACTTCTATACGTGTTCAGTCTACTTCTATACGTGCTCAGTCTACTTCTATACGTGCTCAGTCTACTTCTATACGTGCTCAGCCTAATTCTATACGTGCTCAGCCTACTTCTATACGTGCTCAGTCTACTTCTATACGTGTTCAGTCTACTTCTATACGTGCTCAGTCTACTTCTATACGTGCTCAGCCTACTTCTATACGTGCTCAGTCTACTTCTATACGTGTTCAGTCTACTTCTATACGTGTTCAGTCTACTTCTATACGTGCTCAGCCTACTTCTATACGTGCCCAGTCTACTTCTATACGTGCTCAGTCTACTTCTATACGTGCTCAGTCTACTTCTATACGTGTTCAGTCTACTTCTATACGTGTTCAGTCTACTTCTATACGTGCTCAGTCTACTTTTATACGTGTTCAGTCTACTTCTATACGTGCTCAGTCTACTTCTATACGTGCTCAGTCTACTTCTATACGTGCTCAGTCTACTTCTATACGTGCTCAGCCTACTTCTATACGTGCTCAGTCTACTTCTATACGTGTTCAGTCTACTTCTATACGTGCTCAGTCTACTTCTATACGTGTTCAGTCTACTTCTATACGTGCTCAGTCTACTTCTATACGTGCTCAGCCTACTTCTATACGTGCTCAGTCTACTTCTATACGTGCTCAGTCTACTTCTATACGTGCTCAGCCTACTTCTATACGTGCTCAGTCTACTTCTATACGTGCTCAGTCTACTTCTATACGTGTTCAGTCTACTTCTATACGTGCTCAGTCTACTTCTATACGTGTTCAGTCTACTTCTATACGTGCTCAGTCTACTTCTATACGTGCTCAGTCTACTTCTATACGTGCTCAGCCTAATTCTATACGTGCTCAGCCTACTTCTATACGTGCTCAGTCTACTTCTATACGTGTTCAGTCGACTTCTATACGTGCTCAGTCTACTTCTATACGTGTTCAGTCTACTTCTATACGTGCTCAGTCTACTTCTATACGTGCTCAGCCTACTTCTATACGTGCTCAGTCTACTTCTATACGTGCTCAGTCTACTTCTATACGTGTTCAGTCTACTTCTATACGTGCTCAGTCTACTTCTATACGTGTTCAGTCTACTTCTATACGTGTTCAGCCGACTTCTATACGTGCTCAGTCTACTTCTATACGTGCTCAGTCTACTTCTATACGTGCTCAGCCTACTTCTATACGTGCTCAGTCTACTTCTATACGTGCTCAGCCTACTTCTATACATGTTCAGCCTACTTCTATACGTGCTCAGCCTTTTTCTATACGTGCTCAGCCTACTTCTATACGTGTTCAGCCTACTTCTATACGTGCTCAGCCCTCTTCTATACGTGCTCAGCCTACTTCTATACGTGCTCAGCCTACTTCTATACGTGCTCAGTCTACTTCTATACGTGCTCAGTCTACTTCTATACGTGCTCAGCCTACTTCTATACGTGCTCAGTCTACTTCTATACGTGCTCAGTCTACTTCTATACGTGCTCAGTCTACTTCTATACGTGCTCAGCCTACTTCTATACGTGCTCAGTCTACTTCTATACGTGTTCAGCCTACTTCTATACTTGTTCAGTCTACTTCTATACGTGTTCAGTCTACTTCTATACGTGTTCAGTCTACTTCTATACGTGTTCAGTCTACTTCTATACGTATTCAGCCTACTTCTATATGTGTTCAGTCTACTTCTATACGTGCTCAGTCTACTTCTATACGTGCTCAGTCTACTTCTATACGTGTTCAGTCTACTTCTATACGTGTTCAGTCTACTTCTATACGTGCTCAGTCTACTTCTATACGTGCTCAGCCTACTTCTATAAGTGCTCAACCTACTTCTATATGTGTTCAGTCTACTTCTATACGTGCTCAGCCTACTTCTATATGTGTTCAGTCTACTTCTATACGTGTTCAGTCTACTACTATACGTGTTCAGCCTACTTCTATATGTGTTCAGTCTACTTCTATATGTGTTCAGCCTTTTTCTATACGTGTTCAGTCTACTTCTATACGTGCTCAGTCTACTTCTATACGTGCTCAGCCTACTTCTATACGTGCTCATTCTACTTCTATACGTGCTCAGTCTACTTCTATACGTGCTCAGTCTACTTCTATACGTGCTCAGCCTACTTCTATACGTGCTCAGTCTACTTCTATACGTGTTCAGTCTACTTCTATACGTGCTCAGTCTACTTCTATACGTGCTCAGTCTACTTCTATACGTATTCAGCCTACTTCTATATGTGTTCAGTCTACTTCTATACGTGCTCAGTCTACTTCTATACGTGCTCAGTCTACTTCTATACGTGTTCAGTCTACTTCTATACGTGTTCAGTCTACTTCTATACGTGCTCAGTCTACTTCTATACGTGCTCAGCCTACTTCTATATGTGTTCAGTCTACTTCTATACGTGTTCAGTCTACTACTATACGTGTTCAGCCTACTTCTATATGTGTTCAGTCTACTTCTATATGTGTTCAGCCTTTTTCTATACGTGTTCAGTCTACTTCTATACGTGCTCAGTCTACTTCTATACGTGCTCAGCCTACTTCTATACGTGCTCATTCTACTTCTATACGTGTTCAGTCTACTTCTATACGTGCTCAGTCTACTTCTATACGTGCTCAGCCTACTTCTATACGTGCTCAGTCTACTTCTATACGTGCTCAGTCTACTTCTATACGTGTTCAGTCTACTTCTATACGTGCTCAGTCTACTTCTATACGTGTTCAGTCTACTTCTATACGTGCTCAGTCTACTTCTATACGTGCTCAGTCTACTTCTATACGTGCTCAGCCTACTTCTATACGTGCTCAACCTACTTCTATACGTGCTCAGTCTACTTCTATACGTGTTCAGTCTACTTCTATACGTGCTCAGTCTACTTCTATACGTGTTCAGTCTACTTCTATACGTGCTCAGTCTACTTCTATACGTGCTCAGCCTACTTCTATACGTGTTCAGCCTACTTCTATACGTGCTCAGCCTTTTTCTATACGTGCTCAGCCTACTTCTATACGTGTTCAGCCTACTTCTATACGTGCTCAGCCCTTTTCTATACGTGCTCAGCCTACTTCTATACGTGCTCAGCCTACTTCTATACGTGCTCAGTCTACTTCTATACGTGCTCAGTCTACTTCTATACGTGCTCAGCCTACTTCTATACGTGCTCAGCCTACTTCTATACGTGTTCAGTCTACTTCTATACGTGCTCAGTCTACTTCTATACGTGTTCAGTCTACTTCTATACGTGCTCAGTCTACTTCTATACGTGCTCAGCCTACTTCTATACGTGTTCAGTCTACTTCTATACGTGCTCAGTCTACTTCTATACGTGCTCAGCCTACTTCTATACGTGCTCAGCCTACTTCTATACGTGCTCAGTCTACTTCTATACGTGCTCAGTCTACTTCTATACGTGCTCAGCCTACTTCTATACGTGCTCAGCCTACTTCTATACGTGTTCAGTCTACTTCTATACGTGCTCAGTCTACTTCTATACGTGTTCAGTCTACTTCTATACGTGCTCAGTCTACTTCTATACGTGCTCAGCCTACTTCTATACGTGCTCAGTTTACTTCTATACGTGCTCAGTCTACTTCTATACGTGCTCAGCCAACTTCTATACGTGCTGAGTCTACTTCTATACGTGCTCAGTCTACTTCTATACGTGTTCAGTCTACTTCTATACGTGCTCAGTCTACTTCTATACGTGTTCAGTCTACTTCTATACGTGCTCAGTCTACTTCTATACGTGCTCAGTCTACTTCTATACGTGCTCAGCCTAATTCTATACGTGCTCAGCCTACTTCTATACGTGCTCAGTCTACTTCTATACGTGTTCAGTCTACTTCTATACGTGCTCAGTCTACTTCTATACGTGCTCAGCCTACTTCTATACGTGCTCAGTCTACTTCTATACATGTTCAGTCTACTTCTATACGTGTTCAGTCTACTTCTATACGTGCTCAGCCTACTTCTATACGTGCCCAGTCTACTTCTATACGTGCTCAGTCTACTTCTATACGTGCTCAGTCTACTTCTATACGTGTTCAGTCTACTTCTATACGTGTTCAGTCTACTTCTATACGTGCTCAGTCTACTTTTATACGTGTTCAGTCTACTTCTATACGTGCTCAGTCTACTTCTATACGTGCTCAGTCTACTTCTATACGTGCTCAGTCTACTTCTATACGTGCTCAGCCTACTTCTATACGTGCTCAGTCTACTTCTATACGTGTTCAGTCTACTTCTATACGTGCTCAGTCTACTTCTATACGTGTTCAGTCTACTTCTATACGTGCTCAGTCTACTTCTATACGTGCTCAGCCTACTTCTATACGTGCTCAGTCTACTTCTATACGTGCTCAGTCTACTTCTATACGTGCTCAGCCTACTTCTATACGTGCTCAGTCTACTTCTATACGTGCTCAGTCTACTTCTATACGTGTTCAGTCTACTTCTATACGTGCTCAGTCTACTTCTATACGTGTTCAGTCTACTTCTATACGTGCTCAGTCTACTTCTATACGTGCTCAGTCTACTTCTATACGTGCTCAGCCTAATTCTATACGTGCTCAGCCTACTTCTATACGTGCTCAGTCTACTTCTATACGTGTTCAGTCTACTTCTATACGTGCTCAGTCTACGTCTATACGTGTTCAGTCTACTTCTATACGTGCTCAGTCTACTTCTATACGTGCTCAGCCTACTTCTATACGTGCTCAGTCTACTTCTATACGTGCTCAGTCTACTTCTATACGTGTTCAGTCTACTTCTATACGTGCTCAGTCTACTTCTATACGTGTTCAGTCTACTTCTATACGTGTTCAGCCGACTTCTATACGTGCTCAGTCTACTTCTATACGTGCTCAGTCTACTTCTATACGTGCTCAGCCTACTTCTATACGTGCTCAGTCTACTTCTATACGTGCTCAGCCTACTTCTATACGTGTTCAGCCTACTTCTATACGTGCTCAGCCTTTTTCTATACGTGCTCAGCCTACTTCTATACGTGTTCAGCCTACTTCTATACGTGCTCAGCCCTTTTCTATACGTGCTCAGCTTACTTCTATACGTGCTCAGCCTACTTCTATACGTGCTCAGTCTACTTCTATACGTGCTCAGTCTACTTCTATACGTGCTCAGCCTACTTCTATACGTGCTCAGTCTACTTCTATACGTGCTCAGTCTACTTCTATACGTGCTCAGTCTACTTCTATACGTGCTCAGCCTACTTCTATACGTGCTCAGTCTACTTCTATACGTGCTCAGCCTACTTCTATACTTGTTCAGTCTACTTCTATACGTGTTCAGTCTACTTCTATACGTGTTCAGTCTACTTCTATACGTGTTCAGTCTACTTCTATACGTATTCAGCCTACTTCTATATGTGTTCAGTCTACTTCTATACGTGCTCAGTCTACTTCTATACGTGCTCAGTCTACTTCTATACGTGTTCAGTCTACTTCTATACGTGTTCAGTCTACTTCTATACGTGCTCAGTCTACTTCTATACGTGCTCAGCCTACTTCTATACGTGTTCAGTCTACTTCTATACGTGCTCAGTCTACTTCTATACGTGTTCAGTCTACTTCTATACGTGCTCAGTCTACTTCTATACGTGCTCAGCCTACTTCTATACGTGCTCAGTTTACTTCTATACGTGCTCAGTCTACTTCTATACGTGCTCAGCCAACTTCTATACGTGCTGAGTCTACTTCTATACGTGCTCAGTCTACTTCTATACGTGTTCAGTCTACTTCTATACGTGCTCAGTCTACTTCTATACGTGTTCAGTCTACTTCTATACGTGCTCAGTCTACTTCTATACGTGCTCAGTCTACTTCTATACGTGCTCAGCCTAATTCTATACGTGCTCAGCCTACTTCTATACGTGCTCAGTCTACTTCTATACGTGTTCAGTCTACTTCTATACGTGCTCAGTCTACTTCTATACGTGCTCAGCCTACTTCTATACGTGCTCAGTCTACTTCTATACATGTTCAGTCTACTTCTATACGTGTTCAGTCTACTTCTATACGTGCTCAGCCTACTTCTATACGTGCCCAGTCTACTTCTATACGTGCTCAGTCTACTTCTATACGTGCTCAGTCTACTTCTATACGTGTTCAGTCTACTTCTATACGTGTTCAGTCTACTTCTATACGTGCTCAGTCTACTTTTATACGTGTTCAGTCTACTTCTATACGTGCTCAGTCTACTTCTATACGTGCTCAGTCTACTTCTATACGTGCTCAGTCTACTTCTATACGTGCTCAGCCTACTTCTATACGTGCTCAGTCTACTTCTATACGTGTTCAGTCTACTTCTATACGTGCTCAGTCTACTTCTATACGTGTTCAGTCTACTTCTATACGTGCTCAGTCTACTTCTATACGTGCTCAGCCTACTTCTATACGTGCTCAGTCTACTTCTATACGTGCTCAGTCTACTTCTATACGTGCTCAGCCTACTTCTATACGTGCTCAGTCTACTTCTATACGTGCTCAGTCTACTTCTATACGTGTTCAGTCTACTTCTATACGTGCTCAGTCTACTTCTATACGTGTTCAGTCTACTTCTATACGTGCTCAGTCTACTTCTATACGTGCTCAGTCTACTTCTATACGTGCTCAGCCTAATTCTATACGTGCTCAGCCTACTTCTATACGTGCTCAGTCTACTTCTATACGTGTTCAGTCTACTTCTATACGTGCTCAGTCTACGTCTATACGTGTTCAGTCTACTTCTATACGTGCTCAGTCTACTTCTATACGTGCTCAGCCTACTTCTATACGTGCTCAGTCTACTTCTATACGTGCTCAGTCTACTTCTATACGTGTTCAGTCTACTTCTATACGTGCTCAGTCTACTTCTATACGTGTTCAGTCTACTTCTATACGTGTTCAGCCGACTTCTATACGTGCTCAGTCTACTTCTATACGTGCTCAGTCTACTTCTATACGTGCTCAGCCTACTTCTATACGTGCTCAGTCTACTTCTATACGTGCTCAGCCTACTTCTATACGTGTTCAGCCTACTTCTATACGTGCTCAGCCTTTTTCTATACGTGCTCAGCCTACTTCTATACGTGTTCAGCCTACTTCTATACGTGCTCAGCCCTTTTCTATACGTGCTCAGCTTACTTCTATACGTGCTCAGCCTACTTCTATACGTGCTCAGTCTACTTCTATACGTGCTCAGTCTACTTCTATACGTGCTCAGCCTACTTCTATACGTGCTCAGTCTACTTCTATACGTGCTCAGTCTACTTCTATACGTGCTCAGTCTACTTCTATACGTGCTCAGCCTACTTCTATACGTGCTCAGTCTACTTCTATACGTGCTCAGCCTACTTCTATACTTGTTCAGTCTACTTCTATACGTGTTCAGTCTACTTCTATACGTGTTCAGTCTACTTCTATACGTGTTCAGTCTACTTCTATACGTATTCAGCCTACTTCTATATGTGTTCAGTCTACTTCTATACGTGCTCAGTCTACTTCTATACGTGTTCAGTCTACTTCTATACGTGTTCAGTCTACTTCTATACGTGTTCAGTCTACTTCTATACGTGCTCAGTCTACTTCTATACGTGCTCAGCCTACTTCTATAAGTGCTCAACCTACTTCTATATGTGTTCAGTCTACTTCTATACGTGCTCAGCCTACTTCTATATGTGTTCAGTCTACTTCTATACGTGTTCAGTCTACTACTATACGTGTTCAGCCTACTTCTATATGTGTTCAGTCTACTTCTATATGTGTTCAGCCTTTTTCTATACGTGTTCAGTCTACTTCTATACGTGCTCAGTCTACTTCTATACGTGCTCAGCCTACTTCTATACGTGCTCATTCTACTTCTATACGTGCTCAGTCTACTTCTATACGTGCTCAGTCTACTTCTATACGTGCTCAGCCTACTTCTATACGTGCTCAGTCTACTTCTATACGTGCTCAGTCTACTTCTATACGTGTTCAGTCTACTTCTATACGTGCTCAGTCTACTTCTATACGTGTTCAGTCTACTTCTATACGTGCTCAGTCTACTTCTATACGTGCTCAGTCTACTTCTATACGTATTCAGCCTACTTCTATATGTGTTCAGTCTACTTCTATACGTGCTCAGTCTACTTCTATACGTGCTCAGTCTACTTCTATACGTGTTCAGTCTACTTCTATACGTGTTCAGTCTACTTCTATACGTGCTCAGTCTACTTCTATACGTGCTCAGCCTACTTCTATAAGTGCTCAACCTACTTCTATATGTGTTCAGTCTACTTCTATACGTGCTCAGCCTACTTCTATATGTGTTCAGTCTACTTCTATACGTGTTCAGTCTACTACTATACGTGTTCAGCCTACTTCTATATGTGTTCAGTCTACTTCTATATGTGTTCAGCCTTTTTCTATACGTGTTCAGTCTACTTCTATACGTGCTCAGTCTACTTCTATACGTGCTCAGCCTACTTCTATACGTGCTCATTCTACTTCTATACGTGTTCAGTCTACTTCTATACGTGCTCAGCCTACTTCTATACGTGCTCAGCCTACTTCTATACGTGCTCAGTCTACTTCTATACGTGCTCAGTCTACTTCTATACGTGTTCAGTCTACTTCTATACGTGCTCAGTCTACTTCTATACGTGTTCAGTCTACTTCTATACGTGCTCAGTCTACTTCTATACGTGCTCAGTCTACTTCTATACGTGCTCAGCCTACTTCTATACGTGCTCAACCTACTTCTATACGTGCTCAGTCTACTTCTATACGTGTTCAGTCTACTTCTATACGTGCTCAGTCTACTTCTATACGTGTTCAGTCTACTTCTATACGTGCTCAGTCTACTTCTATACGTGCTCAGCCTACTTCTATACGTGCTCAGTCTACTTCTATACGTGCTCAGTCTACTTCTATACGTGTTCAGTCTACTTCTATACGTGCTCAGTCTACTTCTATACGTGTTCAGTCTACTTCTATACGTGTTCAGCCGACTTCTATACGTGCTCAGTCTACTTCTATACGTGCTCAGTCTACTTCTATACGTGCTCAGCCTACTTCTATACGTGCTCAGTCTACTTCTATACGTGCTCAGCCTACTTCTATACGTGTTCAGCCTACTTCTATACGTGCTCAGCCTTTTTCTATACGTGCTCAGCCTACTTCTATACGTGTTCAGCCTACTTCTATACGTGCTCAGCCTTTTTCTATACGTGCTCAGCCTACTTCTATACGTGCTCAGCCTACTTCTATACGTGCTCAGTCTACTTCTATACGTGCTCAGTCTACTTCTATACGTGCTCAGCCTACTTCTATACGTGCTCAGTCTACTTCTATACGTGCTCAGTCTACTTCTATACGTGCTCAGTCTACTTCTATACGTGCTCAGCCTACTTCTATACGTGCTCAGTCTACTTCTATACGTGTTCAGCCTACTTCTATACGTGTTCAGTCTACTTCTATACGTGCTCAGTCTACTTCTATACGTGCTCAGTCTACTTCTATACGTGCTCAGCCTAATTCTATACGTGCTCAGCCTACTTCTATACGTGCTCAGCCTACTTCTATACGTGTTCAGCCTACTTCTATACGTGCTCAGCCTTTTTCTATACGTGCTCAGCCTACTTCTATACGTGTTCAGCCTACTTCTATACGTGCTCAGCCCTTTTCTATACGTGCTCAGCCTACTTCTATACGTGCTCAGCCTACTTCTATACGTGCTCAGTCTACTTCTATACGTGCTCAGTCTACTTCTATACGTGTTCAGTCTACTTCTATACGTGCTCAGTCTACTTCTATACGTGCTCAGTCTACTTCTATACGTGCTCAGCCTAATTCTATACGTGCTCAGCCTACTTCTATACGTGCTCAGTCTACTTCTATACGTGTTCAGTCTACTTCTATACGTGCTCAGTCTACTTCTATACGTGTTCAGTCTACTTCTATACGTGCTCAGTCTACTTCTATACGTGCTCAGCCTACTTCTATACGTGCTCAGTCTACTTCTATACGTGCTCAGTCTACTTCTATACGTGTTCAGTCTACTTCTATACGTGCTCAGTCTACTTCTATACGTGTTCAGTCTACTTCTATACGTGTTCAGCCGACTTCTATACGTGCTCAGTCTACTTCTATACGTGCTCAGTCTACTTCTATACGTGCTCAGCCTACTTCTATACGTGCTCAGTCTACTTCTATACGTGCTCAGCCTAATTCTATACGTGTTCAGCCTACTTCTATACGTGCTCAGCCTTTTTCTATACGTGCTCAGCCTACTTCTATACGTGTTCAGCCTACTTCTATACGTGCTCAGCCCTTTTCTATACGTGCTCAGCCTACTTCTATACGTGCTCAGCCTACTTCTATACGTGCTCAGTCTACTTCTATACGTGCTCAGCCTACTTCTATACGTGCTCAGCCTACTTCTATACGTGCTCAGTCTACTTCTATACGTGCTCAGTCTACTTCTATACGTGCTCAGTCTACTTCTATACGTGCTCAGCCTACTTCTATACGTGCTCAGTCTACTTCTATACGTGTTCAGCCTACTTCTATACTTGTTCAGTCTACTTCTATACGTGTTCAGCCTACTTCTATACTTGTTCAGTCTACTTCTATACGTGTTCAGTCTACTTCTATACGTGCTCAGTCTACTTCTATACGTGCTCAGCCTACTTCTATACGTGCTCAGCCTACTTCTATACGTGCTCAGTGTACTTCTATACGTGCTCAGTCTACTTCTATACGTGCTCAGCCTACTTCTATACGTGCTCAGCCTACTTCTATACGTGTTCAGTCTACTTCTATACGTGCTCAGTCTACTTCTATACGTGTTCAGTCTACTTCTATACGTGCTCAGTCTACTTCTATACGTGCTCAGCCTACTTCTATACGTGCTCAGTCTACTTCTATACGTGCTCAGTCTACTTCTATACGTGCTCAGCCTACTTCTATACGTGCTCAGTCTACTTCTATACGTGCTCAGTCTACTTCTATACGTGTTCAGTCTACTTCTATACGTGCTCAGTCTACTTCTATACGTGTTCAGTCTACTTCTATACGTGCTCAGTCTACTTCTATACGTATTCAGTCTACTTCTATACGTGCTCAGCCTAATTCTATACGTGCTCAGCCTACTTCTATACGTGCTCAGTCTACTTCTATACGTGTTCAGTCTACTTCTATACGTGCTCAGTCTACTTCTATACGTGCTCAGCCTACTTCTATACGTGCTCAGTCTACTTCTATACGTGTTCAGTCTACTTCTATACGTGTTCAGTCTACTTCTATACGTGCTCATCCTACTTCTATACGTGCTCAGTCTACTTCTATACGTGCTCAGTCTACTTCTATACGTGCTCAGTCTACTTCTATACGTGTTCAGTCTACTTCTATACGTGTTCAGTCTACTTCTATACGTGCTCAGTCTACTTTTATACGTGTTCAGTCTACTTCTATACGTGCTCAGTCTACTTCTATACGTGCTCAGTCTACTTCTATACGTGCTCAGTCTACTTCTATACGTGCTCAGCCTACTTCTATACGTGCTCAGTCTACTTCTATACGTGTTCAGTCTACTTCTATACGTGCTCAGTCTACTTCTATACGTGTTCAGTCTACTTCTATACGTGCTCAGTCTACTTCTATACGTGCTCAGCCTACTTCTATACGTGCTCAGTCTACTTCTATACGTGCTCAGTCTACTTCTATACGTGCTCAGCCTACTTCTATACGTGCTCAGTCTACTTCTATACGTGCTCAGTCTACTTCTATACGTGTTCAGTCTACTTCTATACGTGCTCAGTCTACTTCTATACGTGTTCAGTCTACTTCTATACGTGCTCAGTCTACTTCTATACGTGCTCAGTCTACTTCTATACGTGCTCAGCCTAATTCTATACGTGCTCAGCCTACTTCTATACGTGCTCAGTCTACTTCTATACGTGTTCAGTCTACTTCTATACGTGCTCAGTCTACTTCTATACGTGTTCAGTCTACTTCTATACGTGCTCAGTCTACTTCTATACGTGTTCAGTCTACTTCTATACGTGCTCAGTCTACTTCTATACGTGCTCAGCCTACTTCTATACGTGCTCAGTCTACTTCTATACGTGCTCAGTCTACTTCTATACGTGTTCAGTCTACTTCTATACGTGCTCAGTCTACTTCTATACGTGTTCAGTCTACTTCTATACGTGTTCAGCCGACTTCTATACGTGCTCAGTCTACTTCTATACGTGCTCAGTCTACTTCTATACGTGCTCAGCCTACTTCTATACGTGCTCAGTCTACTTCTATACGTGCTCAGCCTAATTCTATACGTGTTCAGCCTACTTCTATACGTGCTCAGCCTTTTTCTATACGTGCTCAGCCTACTTCTATACGTGTTCAGCCTACTTCTATACGTGCTCAGCCCTTTTCTATACGTGCTCAGCCTACTTCTATACGTGCTCAGCCTACTTCTATACGTGCTCAGTCTACTTCTATACGTGCTCAGTCTACTTCTATACGTGCTCAGCCTACTTCTATACGTGCTCAGTCTACTTCTATACGTGCTCAGTCTACTTCTATACGTGCTCAGTCTACTTCTATACGTGCTCAGCCTACTTCTATACGTGCTCAGTCTACTTCTATACGTGTTCAGCCTACTTCTATACTTGTTCAGTCTACTTCTATACGTGTTCAGCCTACTTCTATACTTGTTCAGTCTACTTCTATACGTGTTCAGTCTACTTCTATACGTGCTCAGTCTACTTCTATACGTGCTCAGCCTACTTCTATACGTGCTCAGCCTACTTCTATACGTGCTCAGTGTACTTCTATACGTGTTCAGTCTACTTCTATACGTGCTCAGTCTACTTCTATACGTATTCAGTCTACTTCTATACGTGCTCAGCCTACAGTTCTATACGTGCTCAGCCTACTTCTATACGTGCTCAGTCTACTTCTATACGTGTTCAGTCTACTTCTATACGTGCTCAGTCTACTTCTATACGTGCTCAGCCTACTTCTATACGTGCTCAGTCTACTTCTATACGTGTTCAGTCTACTTCTATACGTGTTCAGTCTACTTCTATACGTGCTCATCCTACTTCTATACGTGCTCAGTCTACTTCTATACGTGCTCAGTCTACTTCTATACGTGCTCAGTCTACTTCTATACGTGTTCAGTCTACTTCTATACGTGTTCAGTCTACTTCTATACGTGCTCAGTCTACTTTTATACGTGTTCAGTCTACTTCTATACGTGCTCAGTCTACTTCTATACGTGCTCAGTCTACTTCTATACGTGCTCAGTCTACTTCTATACGTGCTCAGCCTACTTCCTACTTCTATACGTGCTCAGTCTACTTCTATACGTGCTCAGTCTACTTCTATACGTGCTCAGCCTACTTCTATACGTGCTCAGTCTACTTCTATACGTGCTCAGTCTACTTCTATACGTGTTCAGTCTACTTCTATACGTGCTCAGTCTACTTCTATACGTGTTCAGTCTACTTCTATACGTGCTCAGTCTACTTCTATACGTGCTCAGTCTACTTCTATACGTGCTCAGCCTAATTCTATACGTGCTCAGCCTACTTCTATACGTGCTCAGTCTACTTCTATACGTGTTCAGTCTACTTCTATACGTGCTCAGTCTACTTCTATACGTGTTCAGTCTACTTCTATACGTGCTCAGTCTACTTCTATACGTGCTCAGCCTACTTCTATACGTGCTCAGTCTACTTCTATACGTGCTCAGTCTACTTCTATACGTGTTCAGTCTACTTCTATACGTGCTCAGTCTACTTCTATACGTGTTCAGTCTACTTCTATACGTGTTCAGCCGACTTCTATACGTGCTCAGTCTACTTCTATACGTGCTCAGTCTACTTCTATACGTGCTCAGCCTACTTCTATACGTGCTCAGTCTACTTCTATACGTGCTCAGCCTACTTCTATACGTGTTCAGCCTACTTCTATACGTGCTCAGCCTTTTTCTATACGTGCTCAGCCTACTTCTATACGTGTTCAGCCTACTTCTATACGTGCTCAGCCCTTTTCTATACGTGCTCAGCCTACTTCTATACGTGCTCAGACTACTTCTATACGTGCTCAGTCTACTTCTATACGTGCTCAGTCTACTTCTATACGTGCTCAGCCTACTTCTATACGTGCTCAGTCTACTTCTATACGTGCTCAGTCTACTTCTATACGTGCTCAGTCTACTTCTATACGTGCTCAGCCTACTTCTATACGTGCTCAGTCTACTTCTATACGTGTTCAGCCTACTTCTATACGTGTTCAGTCTACTTCTATACGTGTTCAGTCTACTTCTATACGTGTTCAGTCTACTTCTATACGTGTTCAGTCTACTTCTATACGTATTCAGCCTACTTCTATATGTGTTCAGTCTACTTCTATACGTGCTCAGTCTACTTCTATACGTGCTCAGTCTACTTCTATACGTGTTCAGTCTACTTCTATACGTGTTCAGTCTACTTCTATACGTGCTCAGTCTACTTCTATACGTGCTCAGCCTACTTCTATAAGTGCTCAACCTACTTCTATATGTGTTCAGTCTACTTCTATACGTGCTCAGCCTACTTCTATATGTGTTCAGTCTACTTCTATACGTGTTCAGTCTACTACTATACGTGTTCAGCCTACTTCTATATGTGTTCAGTCTACTTCTATATGTGTTCAGCCTTTTTCTATACGTGTTCAGTCTACTTCTATACGTGCTCAGTCTACTTCTATACGTGCTCAGCCTACTTCTATACGTGCTCATTCTACTTCTATACGTGCTCAGTCTACTTCTATACGTGTTCAGTCTACTTCTATACGTGCTCAGTCTACTTCTATACGTGCTCAGCCTACTTCTATACGTGCTCAGTCTACTTCTATACGTGCTCAGTCTACTTCTATACGTGTTCAGTCTACTTCTATACGTGCTCAGTCTACTTCTATACGTGTTCAGTCTACTTCTATACGTGCTCAGTCTACTTCTATACGTGCTCAGTCTACTTCTATACGTGCTCAGCCTACTTCTATACGTGCTCAACCTACTTCTATACGTGCTCAGTCTACTTCTATACGTGTTCAGTCTACTTCTATACGTGCTCAGTCTACTTCTATACGTGTTCAGTCTACTTCTATACGTGCTCAGTCTACTTCTATACGTGCTCAGCCTACTTCTATACGTGCTCAGTCTACTTCTATACGTGCTCAGTCTACTTCTATACGTGTTCAGTCTACTTCTATACGTGCTCAGTCTACTTCTATACGTGTTCAGTCTACTTCTATACGTGCTCAGTCTACTTCTATACGTGCTCAGTCTACTTCTATACGTGCTCAGCCTAATTCTATACGTGCTCAGCCTACTTCTATACGTGCTCAGTCTACTTCTATACGTGTTCAGTCTACTTCTATACGTGCTCAGTCTACTTCTATACGTGTTCAGTCTACTTCTATACGTGCTCAGTCTACTTCTATACGTGCTCAGCCTACTTCTATACGTGCTCAGTCTACTTCTATACGTGCTCAGTCTACTTCTATACGTGTTCAGTCTACTTCTATACGTGCTCAGTCTACTTCTATACGTGTTCAGTCTACTTCTATACGTGTTCAGCCGACTTCTATACGTGCTCAGTCTACTTCTATACGTGCTCAGTCTACTTCTATACGTGCTCAGCCTACTTCTATACGTGCTCAGTCTACTTCTATACGTGCTCAGCCTACTTCTATACGTGTTCAGCCTACTTCTATACGTGCTCAGCCTTTTTCTATACGTGCTCAGCCTACTTCTATACGTGTTCAGCCTACTTCTATACGTGCTCAGCCCTTTTCTATACGTGCTCAGCCTACTTCTATACGTGCTCAGCCTACTTCTATACGTGCTCAGTCTACTTCTATACGTGCTCAGTCTACTTCTATACGTGCTCAGCCTACTTCTATACGTGCTCAGTCTACTTCTATACGTGCTCAGTCTACTTCTATACGTGCTCAGTCTACTTCTATACGTGCTCAGCCTACTTCTATACGTGCTCAGTCTACTTCTATACGTGTTCAGCCTACTTCTATACGTGTTCAGTCTACTTCTATACGTGTTCAGTCTACTTCTATACGTGTTCAGTCTACTTCTATACGTGTTCAGTCTACTTCTATACGTACTCAGCCTACTTCTATACGTGTTCAGTCTACTTCTATACGTGCTCAGTCTACTTCTATACGTGCTCAGTCTACTTCTATACGTGTTCAGTCTACTTCTATACGTGCTCAGTCTACTTCTATACGTGCTCAGTCTACTTCTATACGTGCTCAGTCTACTTCTATACGTGCTCAGCCTACTTCTATATGTGTTCAGTCTACTTCTATACGTGCTCAGCCTACTTCTATACGTGCTCAGTCTACTTCTATACGTGCTCAGTCTACTTCTATACGTGCTCAGCCTACTTCTATACGTGCTCAGTCTACTTCTATACGTGCTCAGTCTACTTCTATACGTGTTCAGTCTACTTCTATACGTGCTCAGTCTACTTCTATACGTGTTCAGTCTACTTCTATACGTGCTCAGTCTACTTCTATACGTGCTCAGTCTACTTCTATACGTGTTCAGCCTTTTTCTATACGTGCTCAGCCTACTTCTATACGTGCTCAGTCTACTTCTATACGTGTTCAGTCTACTTCTATACGTGTTCAGTCTACTTCTATACGTGTTCAGCCGACTTCTATACGTGCTCAGTCTACTTCTATACGTGCTCAGTCTACTTCTATACGTGCTCAGCCTACTTCTATACGTGCTCAGTCTACTTCTATACGTGCTCAGTCTACTTCTATACGTGTTCAGTCTACTTCTATACGTGCTCAGTCTACTTCTATACGTGTTCAGTCTACTTCTATACGTGCTCAGTCTACTTCTATACGTGCTCAGTCTACTTCTATACGTGCTCAGCCTAATTCTATACGTGCTCAGCCTACTTCTATACGTGCTCAGTCTACTTCTATACGTGTTCAGTCTACTTCTATACGTGCTCAGTCTACTTCTATACGTGTTCAGTCTACTTCTATACGTGCTCAGTCTACTTCTATACGTGCTCAGCCTACTTCTATACGTGCTCAGTCTACTTCTATACGTGCTCAGTCTACTTCTATACGTGTTCAGTCTACTTCTATACGTGCTCAGTCTACTTCTATACGTGTTCAGTCTACTTCTATACGTGTTCAGCCGACTTCTATACGTGCTCAGTCTACTTCTATACGTGCTCAGTCTACTTCTATACGTGCTCAGCCTACTTCTATACGTGCTCAGTCTACTTCTATACGTGCTCAGCCTACTTCTATACGTGTTCAGCCTACTTCTATACGTGCTCAGCCTTTTTCTATACGTGCTCAGCCTACTTCTATACGTGTTCAGCCTACTTCTATACGTGCTCAGCCCTTTTCTATACGTGCTCAGCCTACTTCTATACGTGCTCAGCCTACTTCTATACGTGCTCAGTCTACTTCTATACGTGCTCAGTCTACTTCTATACGTGCTCAGCCTACTTCTATACGTGCTCAGTCTACTTCTATACGTGCTCAGTCTACTTCTATACGTGCTCAGTCTACTTCTATACGTGCTCAGCCTACTTCTATACGTGCTCAGTCTACTTCTATACGTGTTCAGCCTACTTCTATACGTGTTCAGTCTACTTCTATACGTGTTCAGTCTACTTCTATACGTGTTCAGTCTACTTCTATACGTGTTCAGTCTACTTCTATACGTATTCAGCCTACTTCTATATGTGTTCAGTCTACTTCTATACGTGCTCAGTCTACTTCTATACGTGCTCAGTCTACTTCTATACGTGTTCAGTCTACTTCTATACGTGTTCAGTCTACTTCTATACGTGCTCAGTCTACTTCTATACGTGCTCAGCCTACTTCTATAAGTGCTCAACCTACTTCTATATGTGTTCAGTCTACTTCTATACGTGCTCAGCCTACTTCTATATGTGTTCAGTCTACTTCTATACGTGTTCAGTCTACTACTATACGTGTTCAGCCTACTTCTATATGTGTTCAGTCTACTTCTATATGTGTTCAGCCTTTTTCTATACGTGTTCAGTCTACTTCTATACGTGCTCAGTCTACTTCTATACGTGCTCAGCCTACTTCTATACGTGCTCATTCTACTTCTATACGTGCTCAGTCTACTTCTATACGTGTTCAGTCTACTTCTATACGTGCTCAGTCTACTTCTATACGTGCTCAGCCTACTTCTATACGTGCTCAGTCTACTTCTATACGTGCTCAGTCTACTTCTATACGTGTTCAGTCTACTTCTATACGTGCTCAGTCTACTTCTATACGTGTTCAGTCTACTTCTATACGTGCTCAGTCTACTTCTATACGTGCTCAGTCTACTTCTATACGTGCTCAGCCTACTTCTATACGTGCTCAACCTACTTCTATACGTGCTCAGTCTACTTCTATACGTGTTCAGTCTACTTCTATACGTGCTCAGTCTACTTCTATACGTGTTCAGTCTACTTCTATACGTGCTCAGTCTACTTCTATACGTGCTCAGCCTACTTCTATACGTGCTCAGTCTACTTCTATACGTGCTCAGTCTACTTCTATACGTGTTCAGTCTACTTCTATACGTGCTCAGTCTACTTCTATACGTGTTCAGTCTACTTCTATACGTGTTCAGCCGACTTCTATACGTGCTCAGTCTACTTCTATACGTGCTCAGTCTACTTCTATACGTGCTCAGCCTACTTCTATACGTGCTCAGTCTACTTCTATACGTGCTCAGCCTACTTCTATACGTGTTCAGCCTACTTCTATACGTGCTCAGCCTTTTTCTATACGTGCTCAGCCTACTTCTATACGTGTTCAGCCTACTTCTATACGTGCTCAGCCTTTTTCTATACGTGCTCAGCCTACTTCTATACGTGCTCAGCCTACTTCTATACGTGCTCAGTCTACTTCTATACGTGCTCAGTCTACTTCTATACGTGCTCAGCCTACTTCTATACGTGCTCAGTCTACTTCTATACGTGCTCAGTCTACTTCTATACGTGCTCAGTCTACTTCTATACGTGCTCAGCCTACTTCTATACGTGCTCAGTCTACTTCTATACGTGTTCAGCCTACTTCTATACGTGTTCAGTCTACTTCTATACGTGCTCAGTCTACTTCTATACGTGCTCAGTCTACTTCTATACGTGCTCAGCCTAATTCTATACGTGCTCAGCCTACTTCTATACGTGCTCAGTCTACTTCTATACGTGTTCAGTCTACTTCTATACGTGCTCAGTCTACTTCTATACGTGTTCAGTCTACTTCTATACGTGCTCAGTCTACTTCTATACGTGCTCAGCCTACTTCTATACGTGCTCAGTCTACTTCTATACGTGCTCAGTCTACTTCTATACGTGTTCAGTCTACTTCTATACGTGCTCAGTCTACTTCTATACGTGTTCAGTCTACTTCTATACGTGTTCAGCCGACTTCTATACGTGCTCAGTCTACTTCTATACGTGCTCAGTCTACTTCTATACGTGCTCAGCCTACTTCTATACGTGCTCAGTCTACTTCTATACGTGCTCAGCCTACTTCTATACGTGTTCAGCCTACTTCTATACGTGCTCAGCCTTTTTCTATACGTGCTCAGCCTACTTCTATACGTGTTCAGCCTACTTCTATACGTGCTCAGCCCTTTTCTATACGTGCTCAGCCTACTTCTATACGTGCTCAGCCTACTTCTATACGTGCTCAGTCTACTTCTATACGTGCTCAGTCTACTTCTATACGTGCTCAGCCTACTTCTATACGTGCTCAGTCTACTTCTATACGTGCTCAGTCTACTTCTATACGTGCTCAGTCTACTTCTATACGTGCTCAGCCTACTTCTATACGTGCTCAGTCTACTTCTATACGTGTTCAGCCTACTTCTATACGTGTTCAGTCTACTTCTATACGTGTTCAGTCTACTTCTATACGTGTTCAGTCTACTTCTATACGTGTTCAGTCTACTTCTATTCGTATTCAGCCTACTTCTATATGTGTTCAGTCTACTTCTATACGTGCTCAGTCTACTTCTATACGTGCTCAGTCTACTTCTATACATGTTCAGTCTACTTCTATACGTGTTCAGTCTACTTCTATACGTGCTCAGTCTACTTCTATACGTGCTCAGCCTACTTCTATAAGTGCTCAACCTACTTCTATATGTGTTCAGTCTACTTCTATACGTGCTCAGCCTACTTCTATATGTGTTCAGTCTACTTCTATACGTGTTCAGTCTACTCCTATACGTGTTCAGCCTAATTCTATATGTGTTCAGTCTACTTCTATATGTGTTCAGCCTTTTTCTATACGTGTTCAGTCTACTTCTATACGTGCTCAGTCTACTTCTATACGTGCTCAGCCTACTTCTATACGTGCTCAGTCTACTTCTATACGTGCTCAGTCTACTTCTATACGTGTTCAGTCTACTTCTATACGTGCTCAGTCTACTTCTATACGTGTTCAGTCTACTTCTATACGTGCTCAGTCTACTTCTATACGTGCTCAGTCTACTTCTATACGTGCTCAGCCTACTTCTATACGTGCTCAGTCTACTTCTATACGTGCTCAGCCTACTTCTATACGTGCTCAGTCTACTTCTATACGTGCTCAGTCTACTTCTATACGTGCTCAGCCTACTTCTATACGTGCTCAGCCTACTTCTATACGTGCTCAGTCTACTTCTATACGTGTTCAGCCTACTTCTATACGTGTTCAGTCTACTTCTATACGTGTTCAGTCTACTTCTATACGTGTTCAGTCTACTTCTATACGTGTTCAGTCTACTTCTATACGTATTCAGCCTACTTCTATATGTGTTCAGTCTACTTCTATACGTGCTCAGTCTACTTCTATACGTGCTCAGTCTACTTCTATACGTGTTCAGTCTACTTCTATACGTGTTCAGTCTACTTCTATACGTGCTCAGTCTACTTCTATACGTGCTCAGTCTTCTTCTATAAGTGCTCAACCTACTTCTATATGTGTTCAGTCTACTTCTATACGTGCTCAGCCTACTTCTATATGTGTTCAGTCTACTTCTATACGTGTTCAGTCTACTACTATACGTGTTCAGTCTACTTCTATACGTGTTCAGTCTACTACTATACGTGTTCAGCCTACTTCTATATGTGTTCAGTCTACTTCTATATGTGTTCAGCCTTTTTCTATACGTGTTCAGTCTACTTCTATACGTGTTCAGTCTACTTCTATACGTGCTCAGCCTTTTTCTATACGTGTTCAGTCTACTTCTATACGTGTTCAGTCTACTTCTATACGTGTTCAGTCTACTTCTATACGTGCTCAGCCTTTTTCTATACGTGTTCAGTCTACTTCTATACGTGCTCAGTCTACTTCTATACGTGTTCAGTCTACTTCTATACGTGTTCAGCCGACTTCTATACGTGCTCAGTCTACTTCTATACGTGCTCAGTCTACTTCTATACGTGCTCAGCCTACTTCTATACGTGCTCAGTCTACTTCTATACGTGCTCAGCCTACTTCTATACGTGTTCAGCCTACTTCTATACGTGCTCAGCCTTTTTCTATACGTGCTCAGCCTACTTCTATACGTGTTCAGCCTACTTCTATACGTGCTCAGCCCTTTTCTATACGTGCTCAGCCTACTTCTATACGTGCTCAGCCTACTTCTATACGTGCTCAGTCTACTTCTATACGTGCTCAGTCTACTTCTATACGTGCTCAGCCTACTTCTATACGTGCTCAGTCTACTTCTATACGTGCTCAGTCTACTTCTATACGTGCTCAGTCTACTTCTATACGTGCTCAGCCTACTTCTATACGTGCTCAGTCTACTTCTATACGTGTTCAGCCTACTTCTATACGTGTTCAGTCTACTTCTATACGTGTTCAGTCTACTTCTATACGTGTTCAGTCTACTTCTATACGTGTTCAGTCTACTTCTATTCGTATTCAGCCTACTTCTATATGTGTTCAGTCTACTTCTATACGTGCTCAGTCTACTTCTATACGTGCTCAGTCTACTTCTATACATGTTCAGTCTACTTCTATACGTGTTCAGTCTACTTCTATACGTGCTCAGTCTACTTCTATACGTGCTCAGCCTACTTCTATAAGTGCTCAACCTACTTCTATATGTGTTCAGTCTACTTCTATACGTGCTCAGCCTACTTCTATATGTGTTCAGTCTACTTCTATACGTGTTCAGTCTACTACTATACGTGTTCAGCCTACTTCTATATGTGTTCAGTCTACTTCTATATGTGTTCAGCCTTTTTCTATACGTGTTCAGTCTACTTCTATACGTGCTCAGTCTACTTCTATACGTGCTCAGCCTACTTCTATACGTGCTCAGTCTACTTCTATACGTGCTCAGTCTACTTCTATACGTGTTCAGTCTACTTCTATACGTGCTCAGTCTACTTCTATACGTGTTCAGTCTACTTCTATACGTGCTCAGTCTACTTCTATACGTGCTCAGTCTACTTCTATACGTGCTCAGCCTACTTCTATACGTGCTCAACCTACTTCTATACGTGCTCAGTCTACTTCTATACGTGTTCAGTCTACTTCTATACGTGCTCAGTCTACTTCTATACGTGTTCAGTCTACTTCTATACGTGCTCAGCCTACTTCTATACGTGCTCAGTCTACTTCTATACGTGCTCAGTCTACTTCTATACGTGTTCAGTCTACTTCTATACGTGCTCAGTCTACTTCTATACGTGTTCAGTCTACTTCTATACGTGTTCAGCCGACTTCTATACGTGCTCAGTCTACTTCTATACGCGCTCAGTCTACTTCTATACGTGCTCAGCCTACTTCTATACGTGCTCAGTCTACTTCTATACGTGCTCAGCCTACTTCTATACGTGTTCAGCCTACTTCTATACGTGCTCAGCCTTTTTCTATACGTGCTCAGCCTACTTCTATACGTGTTCAGCCTACTTCTATACGTGCTCAGCCTTTTTCTATACGTGCTCAGCCTACTTCTATACGTGCTCAGCCTACTTCTATACGTGCTCAGTCTACTTCTATACGTGCTCAGTCTACTTCTATACGTGCTCAGCCTACTTCTATACGTGCTCAGTCTACTTCTATACGTGCTCAGTCTACTTCTATACGTGCTCAGTCTACTTCTATACGTGCTCAGCCTACTTCTATACGTGCTCAGTCTACTTCTATACGTGTTCAGCCTACTTCTATACGTGTTCAGTCTACTTCTATACGTGTTCAGTCTACTTCTATACGTGTTCAGTCTACTTCTATACGTGTTCAGTCTACTTCTATACGTATTCAGCCTACTTCTATATGTGTTCAGTCTACTTCTATACGTGCTCAGTCTACTTCTATACGTGCTCAGTCTACTTCTATACGTGTTCAGTCTACTTCTATACGTGTTCAGTCTACTTCTATACGTGCTCAGTCTACTTCTATACGTGCTCAGTCTTCTTCTATAAGTGCTCAACCTACTTCTATATGTGTTCAGTCTACTTCTATACGTGCTCAGCCTACTTCTATATGTGTTCAGTCTACTTCTATACGTGTTCAGTCTACTTCTATACGTGTTCAGTCTACTTCTATACGTGTTCAGTCTACTTCTATACGTGTTCAGCCTACTTCTATACGTGCTCAGTCTACTTCTATACGTGCTCAGTCTACTTCTATACGTGCTCAGTCTACTTCTATACGTGTTCAGTCTACTTCTATACGTGTTCAGTCTACTTCTATACGTGCTCAGTCTACTTCTATACGTGTTCAGTCTACTTCTATACGTGCTCAGTCTACTTCTATACGTGCTCAGTCTACTTCTATACGTGCTCAGTCTACTTCTATACGTGCTCAGTTTACTTCTATACGTGTTCAGTCTACTTCTATACGTGCTCAGTCTACTTCTATACGTGTTCAGTCTACTTCTATACGTGTTCAGCCGACTTCTATACGTGCTCAGTCTACTTCTATACGTGCTCAGTCTACTTCTATACGTGCTCAGCCTACTTCTATACGTGCTCAGTCTACTTCTATACGTGCTCAGCCTACTTCTATACGTGTTCAGCCTACTTCTATACGTGCTCAGCCTTTTTCTATACGTGCTCAGCCTACTTCTATACGTGTTCAGCCTACTTCTATACGTGCTCAGCCCTTTTCTATACGTGCTCAGCCTACTTCTATACATAAGTGCTCAACCTACTTCTATATGTGCTCAGCCTACTTCTATACGTGCTCAGTCTACTTCTATACGTGTTCAGCCTACTTCTATATGTGTTCAGTCTACTTCTATACGTGTTCAGTCTACTTCTATACGTGCTCAGTCTACTTCTATACGTGCTCAGCCTACTTCTATACGTGCTCAGTCTACTTCTATACGTGCTCAGTCTACTTCTATACGTGCTCAGTCTACTTCTATACGTGCTCAGCCTACTTCTATACGTGCTCAGTCTACTTCTATACGTGTTCAGCCTACTTCTATACGTGTTCAGTCTACTTCTATACGTGTTCAGTCTACTTCTATACGTGTTCAGTCTACTTCTATACGTGTTCAGTCTACTTCTATACGTATTCAGCCTACTTCTATATGTGTTCAGTCTACTTCTATACGTGCTCAGTCTACTTCTATACGTGCTCAGTCTACTTCTATACGTGCTCAGCCTACTTCTATACGTGTTCAGTCTACTTCTATACGTGTTCAGTCTACTTCTATACGTGCTCAGCCTACTTCTATACGTGCTCAGTCTACTTCTATACGTGCTCAGTCTACTTCTATACGTGTTCAGTCTACTTCTATACGTGTTCAGTCTACTTCTATACGTGCTCAGCCTACTTCTATACGTGCTCAGCCTTTTTCTATACGTGTTCAGTCTACTTCTATACGTGTTCAGTCTACTTCTATACGTGTTCAGTCTACTTCTATACGTGTTCAGTCTACTTCTATACGTGCTCAGCCTACTTCTATACGTGCTCAGTCTACTTCTATACGTGCTCAGTCTACTTCTATACGTGCTCAGTCTACTTCTATACGTGCTCAGTCTACTTCTATACGTGTTCAGTCTACTTCTATACGTGCTCAGTCTACTTCTATACGTGTTCAGTCTACTTCTATACGTGCTCAGTCTACTTCTATACGTGCTCAGTCTACTTCTATACGTGCTCAGTCTACTTCTATACGTGCTCAGCCTACTTCTATACGTGCTCAGTCTACTTCTATACGTGTTCAGTCTACTTCTATACGTGCTCAGTCTACTTCTATACGTGTTCAGTCTACTTCTATACGTGCTCAGTCTACTTCTATACGTGCTCAGCCTACTTCTATACGTGCTCAGTCTACTTCTATACGTGCTCAGTCTACTTCTATACGTGCTCAGCCTACTTCTATACGTGCTCAGTCTACTTCTATACGTGCTCAGTCTACTTCTATACGTGTTCAGTCTACTTCTATACGTGCTCAGTCTACTTCTATACGTGTTCAGTCTACTTCTATACGTGCTCAGTCTACTTCTATACGTGCTCAGTCTACTTCTATACGTGCTCAGCCTACTTCTATACGTGCTCAGCCTACTTCTATACGTGCTCAGTCTACTTCTATACGTGTTCAGTCTACTTCTATACGTGCTCAGTCTACTTCTATACGTGCTCAGTCTACTTCTATACGTGCTCAGTCTACTTCTATACGTGCTCAGCCTACTTCTATACGTGCTCAGTCTACTTCTATACGTGCTCAGTCTACTTCTATACGTGTTCAGTCTACTTCTATACGTGCTCAGTCTACTTCTATACGTGTTCAGTCTACTTCTATACGTGTTCAGCCGACTTCTATACGTGCTCAGTCTACTTCTATACGTGCTCAGTCTACTTCTATACGTGCTCAGCCTACTTCTATACGTGCTCAGTCTACTTCTATACGTGCTCAGCCTACTTCTATACGTGTTCAGCCTACTTCTATACGTGCTCAGCCTTTTTCTATACGTGCTCAGCCTACTTCTATACGTGTTCAGCCTACTTCTATACGTGCTCAGCCCTTTTCTATACGTGCTCAGCCTACTTCTATACGTGCTCAGCCTACTTCTATACGTGCTCAGTCTACTTCTATACGTGCTCAGTCTACTTCTATACGTGCTCAGCCTACTTCTATACGTGCTCAGTCTACTTCTATACGTGTTCAGTCTACTTCTATACGTGCTCAGTCTACTTCTATACGTGTTCAGTCTACTTCTATACGTGCTCAGTCTACTTCTATACGTGTTCAGCCTACTTCTATACGTGTTCAGTCTACTTCTATACGTGTTCAGTCTACTTCTATACGTGTTCAGTCTACTTCTATACGTGTTCAGTCTACTTCTATACGTGTTCAGTCTACTTCTATACGTGTTCAGTCTACTTCTATACGTGCTCAGTCTACTTCTATACGTGCTCAGTCTACTTCTATACGTGTTCAGTCTACTTCTATACGTGTTCAGTCTACTTCTATACGTGCTCAGTCTACTTCTATACGTGCTCAGCCTACTTCTATACGTGCTCAGTCTACTTCTATACGTGCTCAGTCTACTTCTATACGTGCTCAGTCTACTTCTATACGTGCTCAGCCTACTTCTATACGTGCTCAGCCTACTTCTATATGTGTTCAGTCTACTTCTATACGTGTTCAGTCTACTACTATACGTGTTCAGCCTACTTCTATATGTGTTCAGTCTACTTCTATATGTGTTCAGCCTTTTTCTATACGTGTTCAGTCTACTTCTATACGTGCTCAGTCTACTTCTATACGTGCTCAGCCTACTTCTATACGTGCTCAGTCTACTTCTATACGTGCTCAGTCTACTTCTATACGTGTTCAGTCTACTTCTATACGTGCTCAGTCTACTTCTATACGTGTTCAGTCTACTTCTATACGTGCTCAGTCTACTTCTATACGTGCTCAGTCTACTTCTATACGTGCTCAGCCTACTTCTATACGTGCTCAACCTACTTCTATACGTGCTCAGTCTACTTCTATACGTGTTCAGTCTACTTCTATACGTGCTCAGTCTACTTCTATACGTGTTCAGTCTACTTCTATACGTGCTCAGCCTACTTCTATACGTGCTCAGTCTACTTCTATACGTGCTCAGTCTACTTCTATACGTGTTCAGTCTACTTCTATACGTGCTCAGTCTACTTCTATACGTGTTCAGTCTACTTCTATACGTGTTCAGCCGACTTCTATACGTGCTCAGTCTACTTCTATACGCGCTCAGTCTACTTCTATACGTGCTCAGCCTACTTCTATACGTGCTCAGTCTACTTCTATACGTGCTCAGCCTACTTCTATACGTGTTCAGCCTACTTCTATACGTGCTCAGCCTTTTTCTATACGTGCTCAGCCTACTTCTATACGTGTTCAGCCTACTTCTATACGTGCTCAGCCTTTTTCTATACGTGCTCAGCCTACTTCTATACGTGCTCAGCCTACTTCTATACGTGCTCAGTCTACTTCTATACGTGCTCAGTCTACTTCTATACGTGCTCAGCCTACTTCTATACGTGCTCAGTCTACTTCTATACGTGTTCAGTCTACTTCTATACGTGCTCAGTCTACTTCTATACGTGCTCAGTCTACTTCTATACGTGCTCAGTCTACTTCTATACGTGCTCAGCCTACTTCTATACGTGTTCAGTCTACTTCTATACGTGTTCAGTCTACTTCTATACGTGTTCAGTCTACTTCTATACGTGCTCAGTCTACTTCTATACGTATTCAGCCTACTTCTATATGTGTTCAGTCTACTT
Organism: Salvelinus alpinus; assembly: GCF_045679555.1. Taxonomy (NCBI): domain Eukaryota; kingdom Metazoa; phylum Chordata; class Actinopteri; order Salmoniformes; family Salmonidae; genus Salvelinus; species Salvelinus alpinus. The sequence continues at coordinate 17,000,608 of NC_092116.1, forward strand.
CTATACGTGCTCAGTCTACTTCTATACGTGCTCAGTCTACTTCTATACGTGTTCAGTCTACTTCTATACGTGTTCAGTCTACTTCTATACGTGCTCAGTCTACTTCTATACGTGCTCAGTCTTCTTCTATAAGTGCTCAACCTACTTCTATATGTGTTCAGTCTACTTCTATACGTGCTCAGCCTACTTCTATATGTGTTCAGTCTACTTCTATACGTGTTCAGTCTACTTCTATATGTGTTCAGCCTTTTTCTATACGTGTTCAGTCTACTTCTATACGTGTTCAGTCTACTTCTATACGTGCTCAGTCTACTTCTATACGTGCTCAGCCTACTTCTATACGTGCTCAGTCTACTTCTATACGTGCTCAGTCTACTTCTATACGTGTTCAGTCTACTTCTATACGTGTTCAGTCTACTTCTATACGTGCTCAGTCTACTTCTATACGTGCTCAGTCTTCTTCTATAAGTGCTCAACCTACTTCTATATGTGTTCAGTCTACTTCTATACGTGCTCAGCCTACTTCTATACGTGTTCAGCCTACTTCTATATGTGTTCAGTCTACTTCTATATGTGTTCAGCCTTTTTCTATACGTGTTCAGTCTACTTCTATACGTGTTCAGTCTACTTCTATACGTGCTCAGCCTTTTTCTATACGTGTTCAGTCTACTTCTATACGTGTTCAGTCTACTTCTATACGTGCTCAGCCTACTTCTATACGTGCTCAGTCTACTTCTATACGTGTTCAGCCTACTTCTATACGTGTTCAGTCTACTTCTATACGTGTTCAGTCTACTTCTATACGTGTTCAGTCTACTTCTATACGTGTTCAGTCTACTTCTATTCGTATTCAGCCTACTTCTATATGTGTTCAGTCTACTTCTATACGTGCTCAGTCTACTTCTATACGTGCTCAGTCTACTTCTATACATGTTCAGTCTACTTCTATACGTGTTCAGTCTACTTCTATACGTGCTCAGTCTACTTCTATACGTGCTCAGCCTACTTCTATAAGTGCTCAACCTACTTCTATATGTGTTCAGTCTACTTCTATACGTGCTCAGCCTACTTCTATATGTGTTCAGTCTACTTCTATACGTGTTCAGTCTACTACTATACGTGTTCAGCCTACTTCTATATGTGTTCAGTCTACTTCTATATGTGTTCAGCCTTTTTCTATACGTGTTCAGTCTACTTCTATACGTGCTCAGTCTACTTCTATACGTGCTCAGCCTACTTCTATACGTGCTCAGTCTACTTCTATACGTGCTCAGTCTACTTCTATACGTGTTCAGTCTACTTCTATACGTGCTCAGTCTACTTCTATACGTGTTCAGTCTACTTCTATACGTGCTCAGTCTACTTCTATACGTGCTCAGTCTACTTCTATACGTGCTCAGCCTACTTCTATACGTGCTCAACCTACTTCTATACGTGCTCAGTCTACTTCTATACGTGTTCAGTCTACTTCTATACGTGCTCAGTCTACTTCTATACGTGTTCAGTCTACTTCTATACGTGCTCAGCCTACTTCTATACGTGCTCAGTCTACTTCTATACGTGCTCAGTCTACTTCTATACGTGTTCAGTCTACTTCTATACGTGCTCAGTCTACTTCTATACGTGTTCAGTCTACTTCTATACGTGTTCAGCCGACTTCTATACGTGCTCAGTCTACTTCTATACGCGCTCAGTCTACTTCTATACGTGCTCAGCCTACTTCTATACGTGCTCAGTCTACTTCTATACGTGCTCAGCCTACTTCTATACGTGTTCAGCCTACTTCTATACGTGCTCAGCCTTTTTCTATACGTGCTCAGCCTACTTCTATACGTGTTCAGCCTACTTCTATACGTGCTCAGCCTTTTTCTATACGTGCTCAGCCTACTTCTATACGTGCTCAGCCTACTTCTATACGTGCTCAGTCTACTTCTATACGTGCTCAGTCTACTTCTATACGTGCTCAGCCTACTTCTATACGTGCTCAGTCTACTTCTATACGTGCTCAGTCTACTTCTATACGTGCTCAGTCTACTTCTATACGTGTTCAGCCTACTTCTATACGTGCTCAGCCCTTTTCTATACGTGCTCAGCCTACTTCTATACGTGCTCAGCCTACTTCTATACGTGCTCAGTCTACTTCTATACGTGCTCAGTCTACTTCTATACGTGCTCAGCCTACTTCTATACGTGCTCAGTCTACTTCTATACGTGCTCAGTCTACTTCTATACGTGCTCAGTCTACTTCTATACGTGCTCAGCCTACTTCTATACGTGCTCAGTCTACTTCTATACGTGTTCAGCCTACTTCTATACGTGTTCAGTCTACTTCTATACGTGTTCAGTCTACTTCTATACGTGTTCAGTCTACTTCTATACGTGTTCAGTCTACTTCTATTCGTATTCAGCCTACTTCTATATGTGTTCAGTCTACTTCTATACGTGCTCAGTCTACTTCTATACGTGCTCAGTCTACTTCTATACATGTTCAGTCTACTTCTATACGTGTTCAGTCTACTTCTATACGTGCTCAGTCTACTTCTATACGTGCTCAGCCTACTTCTATAAGTGCTCAACCTACTTCTATATGTGTTCAGTCTACTTCTATACGTGCTCAGCCTACTTCTATATGTGTTCAGTCTACTTCTATACGTGTTCAGTCTACTACTATACGTGTTCAGCCTACTTCTATATGTGTTCAGTCTACTTCTATATGTGTTCAGCCTTTTTCTATACGTGTTCAGTCTACTTCTATACGTGCTCAGTCTACTTCTATACGTGCTCAGCCTACTTCTATACGTGCTCAGTCTACCTCTATACGTGCTCAGTCTACTTCTATACGTGTTCAGTCTACTTCTATACGTGCTCAGTCTACTTCTATACGTGTTCAGTCTACTTCTATACGTGCTCAGTCTACTTCTATACGTGCTCAGTCTACTTCTATACGTGCTCAGCCTACTTCTATACGTGCTCAACCTACTTCTATACGTGCTCAGTCTACTTCTATACGTGTTCAGTCTACTTCTATACGTGCTCAGTCTACTTCTATACGTGTTCAGTCTACTTCTATACGTGCTCAGCCTACTTCTATACGTGCTCAGTCTACTTCTATACGTGCTCAGTCTACTTCTATACGTGTTCAGTCTACTTCTATACGTGCTCAGTCTACTTCTATACGTGTTCAGTCTACTTCTATACGTGTTCAGCCGACTTCTATACGTGCTCAGTCTACTTCTATACGCGCTCAGTCTACTTCTATACGTGCTCAGCCTACTTCTATACGTGCTCAGTCTACTTCTATACGTGCTCAGCCTACTTCTATACGTGTTCAGCCTACTTCTATACGTGCTCAGCCTTTTTCTATACGTGCTCAGCCTACTTCTATACGTGTTCAGCCTACTTCTATACGTGCTCAGCCTTTTTCTATACGTGCTCAGCCTACTTCTATACGTGCTCAGCCTACTTCTATACGTGCTCAGTCTACTTCTATACGTGCTCAGTCTACTTCTATACGTGCTCAGCCTACTTCTATACGTGCTCAGTCTACTTCTATACGTGCTCAGTCTACTTCTATACGTGCTCAGTCTACTTCTATACGTGCTCAGCCTACTTCTATACGTGCTCAGTCTACTTCTATACGTGTTCAGCCTACTTCTATACGTGTTCAGTCTACTTCTATACGTGTTCAGTCTACTTCTATACGTGTTCAGTCTACTTCTATACGTGTTCAGTCTACTTCTATACGTATTCAGCCTACTTCTATATGTGTTCAGTCTACTTCTATACGTGCTCAGTCTACTTCTATACGTGCTCAGTCTACTTCTATACGTGTTCAGTCTACTTCTATACGTGTTCAGTCTACTTCTATACGTGCTCAGTCTACTTCTATACGTGCTCAGTCTTCTTCTATAAGTGCTCAACCTACTTCTATATGTGTTCAGTCTACTTCTATACGTGCTCAGCCTACTTCTATATGTGTTCAGTCTACTTCTATACGTGTTCAGTCTACTACTATACGTGTTCAGCCTACTTCTATATGTGTTCAGTCTACTTCTATATGTGTTCAGCCTTTTTCTATACGTGTTCAGTCTACTTCTATACGTGTTCAGTCTACTTCTATACGTGCTCAGCCTTTTTCTATACGTGTTCAGTCTACTTCTATACGTGTTCAGTCTACTTCTATACGTGTTCAGTCTACTTCTATACGTGCTCAGCCTTTTTCTATACGTGTTCAGTCTACTTCTATACGTGTTCAGTCTACTTCTATACGTGTTCAGCCTACTTCTATACGTGCTCAGCCTTTTTCTATACGTGTTCAGTCTACTTCTATACGTGCTCAGTCTACTTCTATACGTGTTCAGCCTACTTCTATATGTGTTCAGTCTACTTCTATACGTGCTCAGTCTACTTCTATACGTGTTCAGTCTACTTCTATACGTGTTCAGTCTACTTCTATACGTGCTCAGTCTACTTCTATACGTGCTCAGCCTACTTCTATACGTGCTCAGCCTACTTCTATATGTGTTCAGTCTACTTCTATACGTGTTCAGTCTACTACTATACGTGTTCAGCCTACTTCTATATGTGTTCAGTCTACTTCTATATGTGTTCAGCCTTTTTCTATACGTGTTCAGTCTACTTCTATACGTGCTCAGTCTACTTCTATACGTGCTCAGCCTACTTCTATACGTGCTCAGTCTACTTCTATACGTGCTCAGTCTACTTCTATACGTGTTCAGTCTACTTCTATACGTGCTCAGTCTACTTCTATACGTGTTCAGTCTACTTCTATACGTGCTCAGTCTACTTCTATACGTGCTCAGTCTACTTCTATACGTGCTCAGCCTACTTCTATACGTGCTCAACCTACTTCTATACGTGCTCAGTCTACTTCTATACGTGTTCAGTCTACTTCTATACGTGCTCAGTCTACTTCTATACGTGTTCAGTCTACTTCTATACGTGCTCAGCCTACTTCTATACGTGCTCAGTCTACTTCTATACGTGCTCAGTCTACTTCTATACGTGTTCAGTCTACTTCTATACGTGCTCAGTCTACTTCTATACGTGTTCAGTCTACTTCTATACGTGTTCAGCCGACTTCTATACGTGCTCAGTCTACTTCTATACGCGCTCAGTCTACTTCTATACGTGCTCAGCCTACTTCTATACGTGCTCAGTCTACTTCTATACGTGCTCAGCCTACTTCTATACGTGTTCAGCCTACTTCTATACGTGCTCAGCCTTTTTCTATACGTGCTCAGCCTACTTCTATACGTGTTCAGCCTACTTCTATACGTGCTCAGCCTTTTTCTATACGTGCTCAGCCTACTTCTATACGTGCTCAGCCTACTTCTATACGTGCTCAGTCTACTTCTATACGTGCTCAGTCTACTTCTATACGTGCTCAGCCTACTTCTATACGTGCTCAGTCTACTTCTATACGTGTTCAGTCTACTTCTATACGTGCTCAGTCTACTTCTATACGTGCTCAGCCTACTTCTATACGTGCTCAGTCTACTTCTATACGTGCTCAGTCTACTTCTATACGTGTTCAGTCTACTTCTATACGTGTTCAGTCTACTTCTATACGTGCTCAGTCTACTTCTATACGTGCTCAGTCTTCTTCTATAAGTGCTCAACCTACTTCTATATGTGTTCAGTCTACTTCTATACGTGCTCAGCCTACTTCTATATGTGTTCAGTCTACTTCTATACGTGTTCAGTCTACTACTATACGTGTTCAGCCTACTTCTATATGTGTTCAGTCTACTTCTATATGTGTTCAGCCTTTTTCTATACGTGTTCAGTCTACTTCTATACGTGTTCAGTCTACTTCTATACGTGCTCAGCCTTTTTCTATACGTGTTCAGTCTACTTCTATACGTGTTCAGTCTACTTCTATACGTGTTCAGTCTACTTCTATACGTGCTCAGCCTTTTTCTATACGTGTTCAGTCTACTTCTATACGTGTTCAGTCTACTTCTATACGTGTTCAGCCTACTTCTATACGTGCTCAGCCTTTTTCTATACGTGTTCAGTCTACTTCTATACGTGCTCAGCCTACTTCTATATGTGTTCAGTCTACTTCTATACGTGTTCAGTCTACTACTATACGTGTTCAGCCTACTTCTATATGTGTTCAGTCTACTTCTATATGTGTTCAGCCTTTTTCTATACGTGTTCAGTCTACTTCTATACGTGCTCAGTCTACTTCTATACGTGCTCAGCCTACTTCTATACGTGCTCAGTCTACTTCTATACGTGCTCAGTCTACTTCTATACGTGTTCAGTCTACTTCTATACGTGCTCAGTCTACTTCTATACGTGTTCAGTCTACTTCTATACGTGCTCAGTCTACTTCTATACGTGCTCAGTCTACTTCTATACGTGCTCAGCCTACTTCTATACGTGCTCAACCTACTTCTATACGTGCTCAGTCTACTTCTATACGTGTTCAGTCTACTTCTATACGTGCTCAGTCTACTTCTATACGTGTTCAGTCTACTTCTATACGTGCTCAGCCTACTTCTATACGTGCTCAGTCTACTTCTATACGTGCTCAGTCTACTTCTATACGTGTTCAGTCTACTTCTATACGTGCTCAGTCTACTTCTATACGTGTTCAGTCTACTTCTATACGTGTTCAGCCGACTTCTATACGTGCTCAGTCTACTTCTATACGCGCTCAGTCTACTTCTATACGTGCTCAGCCTACTTCTATACGTGCTCAGTCTACTTCTATACGTGCTCAGCCTACTTCTATACGTGTTCAGCCTACTTCTATACGTGCTCAGCCTTTTTCTATACGTGCTCAGCCTACTTCTATACGTGTTCAGCCTACTTCTATACGTGCTCAGCCTTTTTCTATACGTGCTCAGCCTACTTCTATACGTGCTCAGCCTACTTCTATACGTGCTCAGTCTACTTCTATACGTGCTCAGTCTACTTCTATACGTGCTCAGCCTACTTCTATACGTGCTCAGTCTACTTCTATACGTGCTCAGTCTACTTCTATACGTGCTCAGTCTACTTCTATACGTGCTCAGCCTACTTCTATACGTGCTCAGTCTACTTCTATACGTGTTCAGCCTACTTCTATACGTGTTCAGTCTACTTCTATACGTGTTCAGTCTACTTCTATACGTGTTCAGTCTACTTCTATACGTGTTCAGTCTACTTCTATACGTATTCAGCCTACTTCTATATGTGTTCAGTCTACTTCTATACGTGCTCAGTCTACTTCTATACGTGCTCAGTCTACTTCTATACGTGTTCAGTCTACTTCTATACGTGTTCAGTCTACTTCTATACGTGCTCAGTCTACTTCTATACGTGCTCAGTCTTCTTCTATAAGTGCTCAACCTACTTCTATATGTGTTCAGTCTACTTCTATACGTGCTCAGCCTACTTCTATATGTGTTCAGTCTACTTCTATACGTGTTCAGTCTACTACTATACGTGTTCAGCCTACTTCTATATGTGTTCAGTCTACTTCTATATGTGTTCAGCCTTTTTCTATACGTGTTCAGTCTACTTCTATACGTGTTCAGTCTACTTCTATACGTGCTCAGCCTTTTTCTATACGTGTTCAGTCTACTTCTATACGTGTTCAGTCTACTTCTATACGTGTTCAGTCTACTTCTATACGTGCTCAGCCTTTTTCTATACGTGTTCAGTCTACTTCTATACGTGTTCAGTCTACTTCTATACGTGTTCAGCCTACTTCTATACGTGCTCAGCCTTTTTCTATACGTGTTCAGTCTACTTCTATACGTGCTCAGTCTACTTCTATACGTGTTCAGCCTACTTCTATATGTGTTCAGTCTACTTCTATACGTGCTCAGTCTACTTCTATACGTGTTCAGTCTACTTCTATACGTGTTCAGTCTACTTCTATACGTGCTCAGTCTACTTCTATACGTGCTCAGCCTACTTCTATACGTGCTCAGGCTACTTCTATATGTGTTCAGTCTACTTCTATACGTGTTCAGTCTACTACTATACGTGTTCAGCCTACTTCTATATGTGTTCAGTCTACTTCTATATGTGTTCAGCCTTTTTCTATACGTGTTCAGTCTACTTCTATACGTGCTCAGTCTACTTCTATACGTGCTCAGCCTACTTCTATACGTGCTCAGTCTACTTCTATACGTGCTCAGTCTACTTCTATACGTGTTCAGTCTACTTCTATACGTGCTCAGTCTACTTCTATACGTGTTCAGTCTACTTCTATACGTGCTCAGTCTACTTCTATACGTGCTCAGTCTACTTCTATACGTGCTCAGCCTACTTCTATACGTGCTCAACCTACTTCTATACGTGCTCAGTCTACTTCTATACGTGTTCAGTCTACTTCTATACGTGCTCAGTCTACTTCTATACGTGTTCAGTCTACTTCTATACGTGCTCAGCCTACTTCTATACGTGCTCAGTCTACTTCTATACGTGCTCAGTCTACTTCTATACGTGTTCAGTCTACTTCTATACGTGCTCAGTCTACTTCTATACGTGTTCAGTCTACTTCTATACGTGTTCAGCCGACTTCTATACGTGCTCAGTCTACTTCTATACGCGCTCAGTCTACTTCTATACGTGCTCAGCCTACTTCTATACGTGCTCAGTCTACTTCTATACGTGCTCAGCCTACTTCTATACGTGTTCAGCCTACTTCTATACGTGCTCAGCCTTTTTCTATACGTGCTCAGCCTACTTCTATACGTGTTCAGCCTACTTCTATACGTGCTCAGCCTTTTTCTATACGTGCTCAGCCTACTTCTATACGTGCTCAGCCTACTTCTATACGTGCTCAGTCTACTTCTATACGTGCTCAGTCTACTTCTATACGTGCTCAGCCTACTTCTATACGTGCTCAGTCTACTTCTATACGTGTTCAGTCTACTTCTATACGTGCTCAGTCTACTTCTATACGTGCTCAGCCTACTTCTATACGTGCTCAGTCTACTTCTATACGTGCTCAGTCTACTTCTATACGTGTTCAGTCTACTTCTATACGTGTTCAGTCTACTTCTATACGTGCTCAGTCTACTTCTATACGTGCTCAGTCTTCTTCTATAAGTGCTCAACCTACTTCTATATGTGTTCAGTCTACTTCTATACGTGCTCAGCCTACTTCTATATGTGTTCAGTCTACTTCTATACGTGTTCAGTCTACTACTATACGTGTTCAGCCTACTTCTATATGTGTTCAGTCTACTTCTATATGTGTTCAGCCTTTTTCTATACGTGTTCAGTCTACTTCTATACGTGTTCAGTCTACTTCTATACGTGCTCAGCCTTTTTCTATACGTGTTCAGTCTACTTCTATACGTGTTCAGTCTACTTCTATACGTGTTCAGTCTACTTCTATACGTGCTCAGCCTTTTTCTATACGTGTTCAGTCTACTTCTATACGTGTTCAGTCTACTTCTATACGTGTTCAGCCTACTTCTATACGTGCTCAGCCTTTTTCTATACGTGTTCAGTCTACTTCTATACGTGCTCAGTCTACTTCTATACGTGTTCAGCCTACTTCTATATGTGTTCAGTCTACTTCTATACGTGCTCAGTCTACTTCTATACGTGTTCAGTCTACTTCTATACGTGTTCAGTCTACTTCTATACGTGCTCAGTCTACTTCTATACGTGCTCAGCCTACTTCTATACGTGCTCAGCCTACTTCTATATGTGTTCAGTCTACTTCTATACGTGTTCAGTCTACTACTATACGTGTTCAGCCTACTTCTATATGTGTTCAGTCTACTTCTATATGTGTTCAGCCTTTTTCTATACGTGTTCAGTCTACTTCTATACGTGCTCAGTCTACTTCTATACGTGCTCAGCCTACTTCTATACGTGCTCAGTCTACTTCTATACGTGCTCAGTCTACTTCTATACGTGTTCAGTCTACTTCTATACGTGCTCAGTCTACTTCTATACGTGTTCAGTCTACTTCTATACGTGCTCAGTCTACTTCTATACGTGCTCAGTCTACTTCTATACGTGCTCAGCCTACTTCTATACGTGCTCAACCTACTTCTATACGTGCTCAGTCTACTTCTATACGTGTTCAGTCTACTTCTATACGTGCTCAGTCTACTTCTATACGTGTTCAGTCTACTTCTATACGTGCTCAGCCTACTTCTATACGTGCTCAGTCTACTTCTATACGTGCTCAGTCTACTTCTATACGTGTTCAGTCTACTTCTATACGTGCTCAGTCTACTTCTATACGTGTTCAGTCTACTTCTATACGTGTTCAGCCGACTTCTATACGTGCTCAGTCTACTTCTATACGCGCTCAGTCTACTTCTATACGTGCTCAGCCTACTTCTATACGTGCTCAGTCTACTTCTATACGTGCTCAGCCTACTTCTATACGTGTTCAGCCTACTTCTATACGTGCTCAGCCTTTTTCTATACGTGCTCAGCCTACTTCTATACGTGTTCAGCCTACTTCTATACGTGCTCAGCCTTTTTCTATACGTGCTCAGCCTACTTCTATACGTGCTCAGCCTACTTCTATACGTGCTCAGTCTACTTCTATACGTGCTCAGTCTACTTCTATACGTGCTCAGCCTACTTCTATACGTGCTCAGTCTACTTCTATACGTGTTCAGTCTACTTCTATACGTGCTCAGTCTACTTCTATACGTGCTCAGCCTACTTCTATACGTGCTCAGTCTACTTCTATACGTGCTCAGTCTACTTCTATACGTGTTCAGTCTACTTCTATACGTGTTCAGTCTACTTCTATACGTGCTCAGTCTACTTCTATACGTGCTCAGTCTTCTTCTATAAGTGCTCAACCTACTTCTATATGTGTTCAGTCTACTTCTATACGTGCTCAGCCTACTTCTATATGTGTTCAGTCTACTTCTATACGTGTTCAGTCTACTACTATACGTGTTCAGCCTACTTCTATATGTGTTCAGTCTACTTCTATACGTGTTCAGTCTACTTCTATACGTGTTCAGCCGACTTCTATACGTGCTCAGTCTACTTCTATACGCGCTCAGTCTACTTCTATACGTGCTCAGCCTACTTCTATACGTGCTCAGTCTACTTCTATACGTGCTCAGCCTACTTCTATACGTGTTCAGCCTACTTCTATACGTGCTCAGCCTTTTTCTATACGTGTTCAGCCTACTTCTATATGTGTTCAGTCTACTTCTATATGTGTTCAGCCTTTTTCTATACGTGTTCAGTCTACTTCTATACGTGTTCAGTCTACTTCTATACGTGCTCAGCCTTTTTCTATACGTGTTCAGTCTACTTCTATACGTGTTCAGTCTACTTCTATACGTGTTCAGTCTACTTCTATACGTGCTCAGCCTTTTTCTATACGTGTTCAGTCTACTTCTATACGTGTTCAGTCTACTTCTATACGTGTTCAGCCTACTTCTATACGTGCTCAGCCTTTTTCTATACGTGTTCAGTCTACTTCTATACGTGCTCAGTCTACTTCTATACGTGTTCAGCCTACTTCTATATGTGTTCAGTCTACTTCTATACGTGCTCAGTCTACTTCTATACGTGTTCAGTCTACTTCTATACGTGTTCAGTCTACTTCTATACGTGCTCAGTCTACTTCTATACGTGCTCAGCCTACTTCTATACGTGCTCAGCCTACTTCTATATGTGTTCAGTCTACTTCTATACGTGTTCAGTCTACTACTATACGTGTTCAGCCTACTTCTATATGTGTTCAGTCTACTTCTATATGTGTTCAGCCTTTTTCTATACGTGTTCAGTCTACTTCTATACGTGCTCAGTCTACTTCTATACGTGCTCAGCCTACTTCTATACGTGCTCAGTCTACTTCTATACGTGCTCAGTCTACTTCTATACGTGTTCAGTCTACTTCTATACGTGCTCAGTCTACTTCTATACGTGTTCAGTCTACTTCTATACGTGCTCAGTCTACTTCTATACGTGCTCAGTCTACTTCTATACGTGCTCAGCCTACTTCTATACGTGCTCAACCTACTTCTATACGTGCTCAGTCTACTTCTATACGTGTTCAGTCTACTTCTATACGTGCTCAGTCTACTTCTATACGTGTTCAGTCTACTTCTATACGTGCTCAGCCTACTTCTATACGTGCTCAGTCTACTTCTATACGTGCTCAGTCTACTTCTATACGTGTTCAGTCTACTTCTATACGTGCTCAGTCTACTTCTATACGTGTTCAGTCTACTTCTATACGTGTTCAGCCGACTTCTATACGTGCTCAGTCTACTTCTATACGCGCTCAGTCTACTTCTATACGTGCTCAGCCTACTTCTATACGTGCTCAGTCTACTTCTATACGTGCTCAGCCTACTTCTATACGTGTTCAGCCTACTTCTATACGTGCTCAGCCTTTTTCTATACGTGCTCAGCCTACTTCTATACGTGTTCAGCCTACTTCTATACGTGCTCAGCCTTTTTCTATACGTGCTCAGCCTACTTCTATACGTGCTCAGCCTACTTCTATACGTGCTCAGTCTACTTCTATACGTGCTCAGTCTACTTCTATACGTGCTCAGCCTACTTCTATACGTGCTCAGTCTACTTCTATACGTGTTCAGTCTACTTCTATACGTGCTCAGTCTACTTCTATACGTGCTCAGCCTACTTCTATACGTGCTCAGTCTACTTCTATACGTGCTCAGTCTACTTCTATACGTGTTCAGTCTACTTCTATACGTGTTCAGTCTACTTCTATACGTGCTCAGTCTACTTCTATACGTGCTCAGTCTTCTTCTATAAGTGCTCAACCTACTTCTATATGTGTTCAGTCTACTTCTATACGTGCTCAGCCTACTTCTATATGTGTTCAGTCTACTTCTATACGTGTTCAGTCTACTACTATACGTGTTCAGCCTACTTCTATATGTGTTCAGTCTACTTCTATATGTGTTCAGCCTTTTTCTATACGTGTTCAGTCTACTTCTATACGTGTTCAGTCTACTTCTATACGTGCTCAGCCTTTTTCTATACGTGTTCAGTCTACTTCTATACGTGTTCAGTCTACTTCTATACGTGTTCAGTCTACTTCTATACGTGCTCAGCCTTTTTCTATACGTGTTCAGTCTACTTCTATACGTGTTCAGTCTACTTCTATACGTGTTCAGCCTACTTCTATACGTGCTCAGCCTTTTTCTATACGTGTTCAGTCTACTTCTATACGTGCTCAGCCTACTTCTATATGTGTTCAGTCTACTTCTATACGTGTTCAGTCTACTACTATACGTGTTCAGCCTACTTCTATATGTGTTCAGTCTACTTCTATATGTGTTCAGCCTTTTTCTATACGTGTTCAGTCTACTTCTATACGTGCTCAGTCTACTTCTATACGTGCTCAGCCTACTTCTATACGTGCTCAGTCTACTTCTATACGTGCTCAGTCTACTTCTATACGTGTTCAGTCTACTTCTATACGTGCTCAGTCTACTTCTATACGTGTTCAGTCTACTTCTATACGTGCTCAGTCTACTTCTATACGTGCTCAGTCTACTTCTATACGTGCTCAGCCTACTTCTATACGTGCTCAACCTACTTCTATACGTGCTCAGTCTACTTCTATACGTGTTCAGTCTACTTCTATACGTGCTCAGTCTACTTCTATACGTGTTCAGTCTACTTCTATACGTGCTCAGCCTACTTCTATACGTGCTCAGTCTACTTCTATACGTGCTCAGTCTACTTCTATACGTGTTCAGTCTACTTCTATACGTGCTCAGTCTACTTCTATACGTGTTCAGTCTACTTCTATACGTGTTCAGCCGACTTCTATACGTGCTCAGTCTACTTCTATACGCGCTCAGTCTACTTCTATACGTGCTCAGCCTACTTCTATACGTGCTCAGTCTACTTCTATACGTGCTCAGCCTACTTCTATACGTGTTCAGCCTACTTCTATACGTGCTCAGCCTTTTTCTATACGTGCTCAGCCTACTTCTATACGTGTTCAGCCTACTTCTATACGTGCTCAGCCTTTTTCTATACGTGCTCAGCCTACTTCTATACGTGCTCAGCCTACTTCTATACGTGCTCAGTCTACTTCTATACGTGCTCAGTCTACTTCTATACGTGCTCAGCCTACTTCTATACGTGCTCAGTCTACTTCTATACGTGCTCAGTCTACTTCTATACGTGCTCAGTCTACTTCTATACGTGCTCAGCCTACTTCTATACGTGCTCAGTCTACTTCTATACGTGTTCAGCCTACTTCTATACGTGTTCAGTCTACTTCTATACGTGTTCAGTCTACTTCTATACGTGTTCAGTCTACTTCTATACGTGTTCAGTCTACTTCTATACGTATTCAGCCTACTTCTATATGTGTTCAGTCTACTTCTATACGTGCTCAGTCTACTTCTATACGTGCTCAGTCTACTTCTATACGTGTTCAGTCTACTTCTATACGTGTTCAGTCTACTTCTATACGTGCTCAGTCTACTTCTATACGTGCTCAGTCTTCTTCTATAAGTGCTCAACCTACTTCTATATGTGTTCAGTCTACTTCTATACGTGCTCAGCCTACTTCTATATGTGTTCAGTCTACTTCTATACGTGTTCAGTCTACTACTATACGTGTTCAGCCTACTTCTATATGTGTTCAGTCTACTTCTATATGTGTTCAGCCTTTTTCTATACGTGTTCAGTCTACTTCTATACGTGTTCAGTCTACTTCTATACGTGCTCAGCCTTTTTCTATACGTGTTCAGTCTACTTCTATACGTGTTCAGTCTACTTCTATACGTGTTCAGTCTACTTCTATACGTGCTCAGCCTTTTTCTATACGTGTTCAGTCTACTTCTATACGTGTTCAGTCTACTTCTATACGTGTTCAGCCTACTTCTATACGTGCTCAGCCTTTTTCTATACGTGTTCAGTCTACTTCTATACGTGCTCAGTCTACTTCTATACGTGTTCAGCCTACTTCTATATGTGTTCAGTCTACTTCTATACGTGCTCAGTCTACTTCTATACGTGTTCAGTCTACTTCTATACGTGCTCAGTCTACTTCTATACGTGCTCAGTCTACTTCTATACGTGCTCAGCCTACTTCTATACGTGCTCAGCCTACTTCTATATGTGTTCAGTCTACTTCTATACGTGTTCAGTCTACTACTATACGTGTTCAGCCTACTTCTATATGTGTTCAGTCTACTTCTATATGTGTTCAGCCTTTTTCTATACGTGTTCAGTCTACTTCTATACGTGCTCAGTCTACTTCTATACGTGCTCAGCCTACTTCTATACGTGCTCAGTCTACTTCTATACGTGCTCAGTCTACTTCTATACGTGTTCAGTCTACTTCTATACGTGCTCAGTCTACTTCTATACGTGTTCAGTCTACTTCTATACGTGCTCAGTCTACTTCTATACGTGCTCAGTCTACTTCTATACGTGCTCAGCCTACTTCTATACGTGCTCAACCTACTTCTATACGTGCTCAGTCTACTTCTATACGTGTTCAGTCTACTTCTATACGTGCTCAGTCTACTTCTATACGTGTTCAGTCTACTTCTATACGTGCTCAGCCTACTTCTATACGTGCTCAGTCTACTTCTATACGTGCTCAGTCTACTTCTATACGTGTTCAGTCTACTTCTATACGTGCTCAGTCTACTTCTATACGTGTTCAGTCTACTTCTATACGTGTTCAGCCGACTTCTATACGTGCTCAGTCTACTTCTATACGCGCTCAGTCTACTTCTATACGTGCTCAGCCTACTTCTATACGTGCTCAGTCTACTTCTATACGTGCTCAGCCTACTTCTCTACGTGTTCAGCCTACTTCTATACGTGCTCAGCCTTTTTCTATACGTGCTCAGCCTACTTCTATACGTGTTCAGCCTACTTCTATACGTGCTCAGCCTTTTTCTATACGTGCTCAGCCTACTTCTATACGTGCTCAGCCTACTTCTATACGTGCTCAGTCTACTTCTATACGTGCTCAGTCTACTTCTATACGTGCTCAGCCTACTTCTATACGTGCTCAGTCTACTTCTATACGTGTTCAGTCTACTTCTATACGTGCTCAGTCTACTTCTATACGTGCTCAGCCTACTTCTATACGTGCTCAGTCTACTTCTATACGTGCTCAGTCTACTTCTATACGTGTTCAGTCTACTTCTATACGTGTTCAGTCTACTTCTATACGTGCTCAGTCTACTTCTATACGTGCTCAGTCTTCTTCTATAAGTGCTCAACCTACTTCTATATGTGTTCAGTCTACTTCTATACGTGCTCAGCCTACTTCTATATGTGTTCAGTCTACTTCTATACGTGTTCAGTCTACTACTATACGTGTTCAGCCTACTTCTATATGTGTTCAGTCTACTTCTATATGTGTTCAGCCTTTTTCTATACGTGTTCAGTCTACTTCTATACGTGTTCAGTCTACTTCTATACGTGCTCAGCCTTTTTCTATACGTGTTCAGTCTACTTCTATACGTGTTCAGTCTACTTCTATACGTGTTCAGTCTACTTCTATACGTGCTCAGCCTTTTTCTATACGTGTTCAGTCTACTTCTATACGTGTTCAGTCTACTTCTATACGTGTTCAGCCTACTTCTATACGTGCTCAGCCTTTTTCTATACGTGTTCAGTCTACTTCTATACGTGCTCAGTCTACTTCTATACGTGTTCAGCCTACTTCTATATGTGTTCAGTCTACTTCTATACGTGCTCAGTCTACTTCTATACGTGTTCAGTCTACTTCTATACGTGTTCAGTCTACTTCTATACGTGCTCAGTCTACTTCTATACGTGCTCAGCCTACTTCTATACGTGCTCAGCCTACTTCTATATGTGTTCAGTCTACTTCTATACGTGTTCAGTCTACTACTATACGTGTTCAGCCTACTTCTATATGTGTTCAGTCTACTTCTATATGTGTTCAGCCTTTTTCTATACGTGTTCAGTCTACTTCTATACGTGCTCAGTCTACTTCTATACGTGCTCAGCCTACTTCTATACGTGCTCAGTCTACTTCTATACGTGCTCAGTCTACTTCTATACGTGTTCAGTCTACTTCTATACGTGCTCAGTCTACTTCTATACGTGTTCAGTCTACTTCTATACGTGCTCAGTCTACTTCTATACGTGCTCAGTCTACTTCTATACGTGCTCAGCCTACTTCTATACGTGCTCAACCTACTTCTATACGTGCTCAGTCTACTTCTATACGTGTTCAGTCTACTTCTATACGTGCTCAGTCTACTTCTATACGTGTTCAGTCTACTTCTATACGTGCTCAGCCTACTTCTATACGTGCTCAGTCTACTTCTATACGTGCTCAGTCTACTTCTATACGTGTTCAGTCTACTTCTATACGTGCTCAGTCTACTTCTATACGTGTTCAGTCTACTTCTATACGTGTTCAGCCGACTTCTATACGTGCTCAGTCTACTTCTATACGCGCTCAGTCTACTTCTATACGTGCTCAGCCTACTTCTATACGTGCTCAGTCTACTTCTATACGTGCTCAGCCTACTTCTATACGTGTTCAGCCTACTTCTATACGTGCTCAGCCTTTTTCTATACGTGCTCAGCCTACTTCTATACGTGTTCAGCCTACTTCTATACGTGCTCAGCCTTTTTCTATACGTGCTCAGCCTACTTCTATACGTGCTCAGCCTACTTCTATACGTGCTCAGTCTACTTCTATACGTGCTCAGTCTACTTCTATACGTGCTCAGCCTACTTCTATACGTGCTCAGTCTACTTCTATACGTGTTCAGTCTACTTCTATACGTGCTCAGTCTACTTCTATACGTGCTCAGCCTACTTCTATACGTGCTCAGTCTACTTCTATACGTGCTCAGTCTACTTCTATACGTGTTCAGTCTACTTCTATACGTGTTCAGTCTACTTCTATACGTGCTCAGTCTACTTCTATACGTGCTCAGTCTTCTTCTATAAGTGCTCAACCTACTTCTATATGTGTTCAGTCTACTTCTATACGTGCTCAGCCTACTTCTATATGTGTTCAGTCTACTTCTATACGTGTTCAGTCTACTACTATACGTGTTCAGCCTACTTCTATATGTGTTCAGTCTACTTCTATATGTGTTCAGCCTTTTTCTATACGTGTTCAGTCTACTTCTATACGTGTTCAGTCTACTTCTATACGTGCTCAGCCTTTTTCTATACGTGTTCAGTCTACTTCTATACGTGTTCAGTCTACTTCTATACGTGTTCAGTCTACTTCTATACGTGCTCAGCCTTTTTCTATACGTGTTCAGTCTACTTCTATACGTGTTCAGTCTACTTCTATACGTGTTCAGCCTACTTCTATACGTGCTCAGCCTTTTTCTATACGTGTTCAGTCTACTTCTATACGTGCTCAGTCTACTTCTATACGTGTTCAGCCTACTTCTATATGTGTTCAGTCTACTTCTATACGTGCTCAGTCTACTTCTATACGTGTTCAGTCTACTTCTATACGTGTTCAGTCTACTTCTATACGTGCTCAGTCTACTTCTATACGTGCTCAGCCTACTTCTATAAGTGCTCAGCCTACTTCTATATGTGTTCAGTCTACTTCTATACGTGCTCAGCCTACTTCTATATGTGTTCAGTCTACTTCTATACGTGTTCAGTCTACTTCTATACGTGTTCCGCCTACTTCTATATGTGTTCAGTCTACTTATATATGTGTTCAGCCTTTTTCTATATGTGTTCAGTCTACTTCTATACGTGTTCAGTGTACTTCTATACGTGCTCAGTCTACTTCTATACGTGTTCAGTCTACTTCTATACGTGCTCAGTCTACTTCTATACGTGTTCAGTCTACTTCTATACGTGTTCAGCCGACTTCTATACGTGCTCAGTCTACTTCTATACGTGCTCAGTCTACTTCTATACGTGCTCAGCCTACTTCTATACGTGCTCAGTCTACTTCTATACGTGCTCAGCCTACTTCTATACGTGTTCAGCCTACTTCTATACGTGCTCAGCCTTTTTCTATACGTGCTCAGCCTACTTCTATACGTGTTCAGCCTACTTCTATACGTGCTCAGCCTTTTTCTATACGTGCTCAGCCTACTTCTATACGTGCTCAGCCTACTTCTATACGTGCTCAGTCTACTTCTATACGTGCTCAGTCTACTTCTATACGTGCTCAGCCTACTTCTATACGTGCTCAGTCTACTTCTATACGTGCTCAGTCTACTTCTATACGTGCTCAGTCTACTTCTATACGTGCTCAGCCTACTTCTATACGTGCTCAGTCTACTTCTATACGTGTTCAGCCTACTTCTATACGTGTTCAGTCTACTTCTATACGTGCTCAGTCTACTTCTATACGTGCTCAGTCTACTTCTATACGTGCTCAGCCTAATTCTATACGTGCTCAGCCTACTTCTATACGTGCTCAGTCTACTTCTATACGTGTTCAGTCTACTTCTATACGTGCTCAGTCTACTTCTATACGTGTTCAGTCTACTTCTATACGTGCTCAGTCTACTTCTATACGTGCTCAGCCTACTTCTATACGTGCTCAGTCTACTTCTATACGTGCTCAGTCTACTTCTATACGTGTTCAGTCTACTTCTATACGTGCTCAGTCTACTTCTATACGTGTTCAGTCTACTTCTATACGTGTTCAGCCGACTTCTATACGTGCTCAGTCTACTTCTATACGTGCTCAGTCTACTTCTATACGTGCTCAGCCTACTTCTATACGTGCTCAGTCTACTTCTATACGTGCTCAGCCTACTTCTATACGTGTTCAGCCTACTTCTATACGTGCTCAGCCTTTTTCTATACGTGCTCAGCCTACTTCTATACGTGTTCAGCCTACTTCTATACGTGCTCAGCCCTTTTCTATACGTGCTCAGCCTACTTCTATACGTGCTCAGCCTACTTCTATACGTGCTCAGTCTACTTCTATACGTGCTCAGTCTACTTCTATACGTGCTCAGCCTACTTCTATACGTGCTCAGTCTACTTCTATACGTGCTCAGTCTACTTCTATACGTGCTCAGTCTACTTCTATACGTGCTCAGCCTACTTCTATACGTGCTCAGTCTACTTCTATACGTGTTCAGCCTACTTCTATACGTGTTCAGTCTACTTCTATACGTGTTCAGTCTACTTCTATACGTGTTCAGTCTACTTCTATACGTGTTCAGTCTACTTCTATTCGTATTCAGCCTACTTCTATATGTGTTCAGTCTACTTCTATACGTGCTCAGTCTACTTCTATACGTGCTCAGTCTACTTCTATACATGTTCAGTCTACTTCTATACGTGTTCAGTCTACTTCTATACGTGCTCAGTCTACTTCTATACGTGCTCAGCCTACTTCTATAAGTGCTCAACCTACTTCTATATGTGTTCAGTCTACTTCTATACGTGCTCAGCCTACTTCTATATGTGTTCAGTCTACTTCTATACGTGTTCAGTCTACTACTATACGTGTTCAGCCTACTTCTATATGTGTTCAGTCTACTTCTATATGTGTTCAGCCTTTTTCTATACGTGTTCAGTCTACTTCTATACGTGCTCAGTCTACTTCTATACGTGCTCAGCCTACTTCTATACGTGCTCAGTCTACTTCTATACGTGCTCAGTCTACTTCTATACGTGTTCAGTCTACTTCTATACGTGCTCAGTCTACTTCTATACGTGTTCAGTCTACTTCTATACGTGCTCAGTCTACTTCTATACGTGCTCAGTCTACTTCTATACGTGCTCAGCCTACTTCTATACGTGCTCAACCTACTTCTATACGTGCTCAGTCTACTTCTATACGTGTTCAGTCTACTTCTATACGTGCTCAGTCTACTTCTATACGTGTTCAGTCTACTTCTATACGTGCTCAGCCTACTTCTATACGTGCTCAGTCTACTTCTGTACGTGCTCAGTCTACTTCTATACGTTTTCAGTCTACTTCTATACGTGCTCAGTCTACTTCTATACGTGTTCAGTCTACTTCTATACGTGTTCAGCCGACTTCTATACGTGCTCAGTCTACTTCTATACGCGCTCAGTCTACTTCTATACGTGCTCAGCCTACTTCTATACGTGCTCAGTCTACTTCTATACGTGCTCAGCCTACTTCTATACGTGTTCAGCCTACTTCTATACGTGCTCAGCCTTTTTCTATACGTGCTCAGCCTACTTCTATACGTGTTCAGCCTACTTCTATACGTGCTCAGCCTTTTTCTATACGTGCTCAGCCTACTTCTATACGTGCTCAGCCTACTTCTATACGTGCTCAGTCTACTTCTATACGTGCTCAGTCTACTTCTATACGTGCTCAGCCTACTTCTATACGTGCTCAGTCTACTTCTATACGTGCTCAGTCTACTTCTATACGTGCTCAGTCTACTTCTATACGTGTTCAGTCTACTTCTATACGTGCTCAGTCTACTTCTATACGTGCTCAGTCTTCTTCTATAAGTGCTCAACCTACTTCTATATGTGTTCAGTCTACTTCTATACGTGCTCATCCTACTTCTATATGTGTTCAGTCTACTTCTATACGTGTTCAGTCTACTACTATACGTGTTCAGCCTACTTCTATATGTGTTCAGTCTACTTCTATATGTGTTCAGCCTTTTTCTATACGTGTTCAGTCTACTTCTATACGTGTTCAGTCTACTTCTATACGTGCTCAGCCTTTTTCTATACGTGTTCAGTCTACTTCTATACGTGTTCAGTCTACTTCTATACGTGTTCAGTCTACTTCTATACGTGCTCAGCCTTTTTCTATACGTGTTCAGTCTACTTCTATACGTGCTCAGCCTACTTCTATACGTGCTCAGCCTTTTTCTATACGTGTTCAGTCTACTTCTATACGTGCTCAGTCTACTTCTATACGTGTTCAGCCTACTTCTATATGTGTTCAGTCTACTTCTATACGTGCTCAGTCTACTTCTATACGTGTTCAGTCTACTTCTATACGTGTTCAGTCTACTTCTATACGTGCTCAGTCTACTTCTATACGTGCTCAGCCTACTTCTATAAGTGCTCAGCCTACTTCTATATGTGTTCAGTCTACTTCTATACGTGCTCAGCCTACTTCTATATGTGTTCAGTCTACTTCTATACGTGTTCAGTCTACTTCTATACGTGTTCCGCCTACTTCTATATGTGTTCAGTCTACTTATATATGTGTTCAGCCTTTTTCTATATGTGTTCAGTCTACTTCTATACGTGTTCAGTGTACTTCTATACGTGCTCAGTCTACTTCTATACGTGTTCAGTCTACTTCTATACGTGCTCAGTCTACTTCTATACGTGTTCAGTCTACTTCTATACGTGTTCAGCCGACTTCTATACGTGCTCAGTCTACTTCTATACGTGCTCAGTCTACTTCTATACGTGCTCAGCCTACTTCTATACGTGCTCAGTCTACTTCTATACGTGCTCAGCCTACTTCTATACGTGTTCAGCCTACTTCTATCCGTGCTCAGCCTTTTTCTATACGTGCTCAGCCTACTTCTATACGTGTTCAGCCTACTTCTATACGTGCTCAGCCTACTTCTATACGTGCTCAGCCTACTTCTATACGTGCTCAGTCTACTTCTATACGTGCTCAGTCTACTTCTATACGTGCTCAGCCTACTTCTATACGTGCTCAGTCTACTTCTATACGTGCTCAGTCTACTTCTATACGTGCTCAGTCTACTTCTATACGTGCTCAGCCTACTTCTATACGTGCTCAGTCTACTTCTATACGTGTTCAGCCTACTTCTATACGTGTTCAGTCTACTTCTATACGTGCTCAGTCTACTTCTATACGTGCTCAGTCTACTTCTATACGTGCTCAGCCTAATTCTATACGTGCTCAGCCTACTTCTATACGTGCTCAGTCTACTTCTATACGTGTTCAGTCTACTTCTATACGTGCTCAGTCTACTTCTATACGTGTTCAGTCTACTTCTATACGTGCTCAGTCTACTTCTATACGTGCTCAGCCTACTTCTATACGTGCTCAGTCTACTTCTATACGTGCTCAGTCTACTTCTATACGTGTTCAGTCTACTTCTATACGTGCTCAGTCTACTTCTATACGTGTTCAGTCTACTTCTATACGTGTTCAGCCGACTTCTATACGTGCTCAGTCTACTTCTATACGTGCTCAGTCTACTTCTATACGTGCTCAGCCTACTTCTATACGTGCTCAGTCTACTTCTATACGTGCTCAGCCTACTTCTATACGTGTTCAGCCTACTTCTATACGTGCTCAGCCTTTTTCTATACGTGCTCAGCCTACTTCTATACGTGTTCAGCCTACTTCTATACGTGCTCAGCCCTTTTCTATACGTGCTCAGCCTACTTCTATACGTGCTCAGCCTACTTCTATACGTGCTCAGTCTACTTCTATACGTGCTCAGTCTACTTCTATACGTGCTCAGCCTACTTCTATACGTGCTCAGTCTACTTCTATACGTGCTCAGTCTACTTCTATACGTGCTCAGTCTACTTCTATACGTGCTCAGCCTACTTCTATACGTGCTCAGTCTACTTCTATACGTGTTCAGCCTACTTCTATACGTGTTCAGTCTACTTCTATACGTGTTCAGTCTACTTCTATACGTGTTCAGTCTACTTCTATACGTGTTCAGTCTACTTCTATTCGTATTCAGCCTACTTCTATATGTGTTCAGTCTACTTCTATACGTGCTCAGTCTACTTCTATACGTGCTCAGTCTACTTCTATACATGTTCAGTCTACTTCTATACGTGTTCAGTCTACTTCTATACGTGCTCAGTCTACTTCTATACGTGCTCAGCCTACTTCTATAAGTGCTCAACCTACTTCTATATGTGTTCAGTCTACTTCTATACGTGCTCAGCCTACTTCTATATGTGTTCAGTCTACTTCTATACGTGTTCAGTCTACTACTATACGTGTTCAGCCTACTTCTATATGTGTTCAGTCTACTTCTATATGTGTTCAGCCTTTTTCTATACGTGTTCAGTCTACTTCTATACGTGCTCAGTCTACTTCTATACGTGCTCAGCCTACTTCTATACGTGCCCAGTCTACTTCTATACGTGCTCAGTCTACTTCTATACGTGTTCAGTCTACTTCTATACGTGCTCAGTCTACTTCTATACGTGTTCAGTCTACTTCTATACGTGCTCAGTCTACTTCTATACGTGCTCAGTCTACTTCTATACGTGCTCAGCCTACTTCTATACGTGCTCAACCTACTTCTATACGTGCTCAGTCTACTTCTATACGTGTTCAGTCTACTTCTATACGTGCTCAGTCTACTTCTATACGTGTTCAGTCTACTTCTATACGTGCTCAGCCTACTTCTATACGTGCTCAGTCTACTTCTATACGTGCTCAGTCTACTTCTATACGTTTTCAGTCTACTTCTATACGTGCTCAGTCTACTTCTATACGTGTTCAGTCTACTTCTATACGTGTTCAGCCGACTTCTATACGTGCTCAGTCTACTTCTATACGCGCTCAGTCTACTTCTATACGTGCTCAGCCTACTTCTATACGTGCTCAGCCTACTTCTATACGTGCTCAGTCTACTTCTATACGTGCTCAGTCTACTTCTATACGTGCTCAGCCTACTTCTATACGTGCTCAGTCTACTTCTATACGTGCTCAGTCTACTTCTATACGTGCTCAGTCTACTTCTATACGTGCTCAGCCTACTTCTATACGTGCTCAGTCTACTTCTATACGTGTTCAGCCTACTTCTATACGTGTTCAGTCTACTTCTATACGTGCTCAGTCTACTTCTATACGTGCTCAGTCTACTTCTATACGTGCTCAGCCTAATTCTATACGTGCTCAGCCTACTTCTATACGTGCTCAGTCTACTTCTATACGTGTTCAGTCTACTTCTATACGTGCTCAGTCTACTTCTATACGTGTTCAGTCTACTTCTATACGTGCTCAGTCTACTTCTATACGTGCTCAGCCTACTTCTATACGTGCTCAGTCTACTTCTATACGTGCTCAGTCTACTTCTATACGTGTTCAGTCTACTTCTATACGTGCTCAGCCTACTTCTATACGTGCTCAGTCTACTTCTATACGTGCTCAGTCTACTTCTATACGTGCTCAGCCTACTTCTATACGTGCTCAGTCTACTTCTATACGTGCTCAGTCTACTTCTATACGTGCTCAGTCTACTTCTATACGTGCTCAGCCTACTTCTATACGTGCTCAGTCTACTTCTATACGTGTTCAGCCTACTTCTATACGTGTTCAGTCTACTTCTATACGTGCTCAGTCTACTTCTATACGTGCTCAGTCTACTTCTATACGTGCTCAGCCTAATTCTATACGTGCTCAGCCTACTTCTATACGTGCTCAGTCTACTTCTATACGTGTTCAGTCTACTTCTATACGTGCTCAGTCTACTTCTATACGTGTTCAGTCTACTTCTATACGTGCTCAGTCTACTTCTATACGTGCTCAGCCTACTTCTATACGTGCTCAGTCTACTTCTATACGTGCTCAGTCTACTTCTATACGTGTTCAGTCTACTTCTATACGTGCTCAGTCTACTTCTATACGTGTTCAGTCTACTTCTATACGTGTTCAGCCGACTTCTATACGTGCTCAGTCTACTTCTATACGTGCTCAGTCTACTTCTATACGTGCTCAGCCTACTTCTATACGTGCTCAGTCTACTTCTATACGTGCTCAGCCTACTTCTATACGTGTTCAGCCTACTTCTATACGTGCTCAGCCTTTTTCTATACGTGCTCAGCCTACTTCTATACGTGTTCAGCCTACTTCTATACGTGCTCAGCCCTTTTCTATACGTGCTCAGCCTACTTCTATACGTGCTCAGCCTACTTCTATACGTGCTCAGTCTACTTCTATACGTGCTCAGTCTACTTCTATACGTGCTCAGCCTACTTCTATACGTGCTCAGTCTACTTCTATACGTGCTCAGTCTACTTCTATACGTGCTCAGTCTACTTCTATACGTGCTCAGCCTACTTCTATACGTGCTCAGTCTACTTCTATACGTGTTCAGCCTACTTCTATACGTGTTCAGTCTACTTCTATACGTGTTCAGTCTACTTCTATACGTGTTCAGTCTACTTCTATACGTGTTCAGTCTACTTCTATTCGTATTCAGCCTACTTCTATATGTGTTCAGTCTACTTCTATACGTGCTCAGCCTTTTTCTATACGTGTTCAGTCTACTTCTATACGTGCTCAGTCTACTTCTATACGTGTTCAGCCTACTTCTATACGTGTTCAGTCTACTTCTATACGTGCTCAGTCTACTTCTATACGTGTTCAGTCTACTTCTATACGTGTTCAGTCTACTTCTATACATGCTCAGTCTACTTCTATACGTGCTCAGCCTACTTCTATAAGTGCTCAGCCTACTTCTATATGTGTTCAGTCTACTTCTATACGTGCTCAGCCTACTTCTATATGTGTTCAGTCTACTTCTATACGTGTTCAGTCTACTTCTATACGTGTTCCGCCTACTTCTATATGTGTTCAGTCTACTTATATATGTGTTCAGCCTTTTTCTATATGTGTTCAGTCTACTTCTATACGTGTTCAGTGTACTTCTATACGTGCTCAGTCTACTTCTATACGTGTTCAGTCTACTTCTATACGTGCTCAGTCTACTTCTATACGTGTTCAGTCTACTTCTATACGTGTTCAGCCGACTTCTATACGTGCTCAGTCTACTTCTATACGTGCTCAGTCTACTTCTATACGTGCTCAGCCTACTTCTATACGTGCTCAGTCTACTTCTATACGTGCTCAGCCTACTTCTATACGTGTTCAGCCTACTTCTATACGTGCTCAGCCTTTTTCTATACGTGCTCAGCCTACTTCTATACGTGTTCAGCCTACTTCTATACGTGCTCAGCCTACTTCTATACGTGCTCAGCCTACTTCTATACGTGCTCAGTCTACTTCTATACGTGCTCAGTCTACTTCTATACGTGCTCAGCCTACTTCTATACGTGCTCAGTCTACTTCTATACGTGCTCAGTCTACTTCTATACGTGCTCAGTCTACTTCTATACGTGCTCAGCCTACTTCTATACGTGCTCAGTCTACTTCTATACGTGTTCAGCCTACTTCTATACGTGTTCAGTCTACTTCTATACGTGCTCAGTCTACTTCTATACGTGCTCAGTCTACTTCTATACGTGCTCAGCCTAATTCTATACGTGCTCAGCCTACTTCTATACGTGCTCAGTCTACTTCTATACGTGTTCAGTCTACTTCTATACGTGCTCAGTCTACTTCTATACGTGTTCAGTCTACTTCTATACGTGCTCAGTCTACTTCTATACGTGCTCAGCCTACTTCTATACGTGCTCAGTCTACTTCTATACGTGCTCAGTCTACTTCTATACGTGTTCAGTCTACTTCTATACGTGCTCAGTCTACTTCTATACGTGTTCAGTCTACTTCTATACGTGTTCAGCCGACTTCTATACGTGCTCAGTCTACTTCTATACGTGCTCAGTCTACTTCTATACGTGCTCAGCCTACTTCTATACGTGCTCAGTCTACTTCTATACGTGCTCAGCCTACTTCTATACGTGTTCAGCCTACTTCTATACGTGCTCAGCCTTTTTCTATACGTGCTCAGCCTACTTCTATACGTGTTCAGCCTACTTCTATACGTGCTCAGCCCTTTTCTATACGTGCTCAGCCTACTTCTATACGTGCTCAGCCTACTTCTATACGTGCTCAGTCTACTTCTATACGTGCTCAGTCTACTTCTATACGTGCTCAGCCTACTTCTATACGTGCTCAGTCTACTTCTATACGTGCTCAGTCTACTTCTATACGTGCTCAGTCTACTTCTATACGTGCTCAGCCTACTTCTATACGTGCTCAGTCTACTTCTATACGTGTTCAGCCTACTTCTATACGTGTTCAGTCTACTTCTATACGTGTTCAGTCTACTTCTATACGTGTTCAGTCTACTTCTATACGTGTTCAGTCTACTTCTATTCGTATTCAGCCTACTTCTATATGTGTTCAGTCTACTTCTATACGTGCTCAGTCTACTTCTATACGTGCTCAGTCTACTTCTATACATGTTCAGTCTACTTCTATACGTGTTCAGTCTACTTCTATACGTGCTCAGTCTACTTCTATACTTGCTCAGCCTACTTCTATAAGTGCTCAACCTACTTCTATATGTGTTCAGTCTACTTCTATACGTGCTCAGCCTACTTCTATATGTGTTCAGTCTACTTCTATACGTGTTCAGTCTACTACTATACGTGTTCAGCCTACTTCTATATGTGTTCAGTCTACTTCTATATGTGTTCAGCCTTTTTCTATACGTGTTCAGTCTACTTCTATACGTGCTCAGTCTACTTCTATACGTGCTCAGCCTACTTCTATACGTGCTCAGTCTACTTCTATACGTGCTCAGTCTACTTCTATACGTGTTCAGTCTACTTCTATACGTGCTCAGTCTACTTCTATACGTGTTCAGTCTACTTCTATACGTGCTCAGTCTACTTCTATACGTGCTCAGTCTACTTCTATACGTGCTCAGCCTACTTCTATACGTGCTCAACCTACTTCTATACGTGCTCAGTCTACTTCTATACGTGTTCAGTCTACTTCTATACGTGCTCAGTCTACTTCTATACGTGTTCAGTCTACTTCTATACGTGCTCAGCCTACTTCTATACGTGCTCAGTCTACTTCTATACGTGCTCAGTCTACTTCTATACGTTTTCAGTCTACTTCTATACGTGCTCAGTCTACTTCTATACGTGTTCAGTCTACTTCTATACGTGTTCAGCCGACTTCTATACGTGCTCAGTCTACTTCTATACGCGCTCAGTCTACTTCTATACGTGCTCAGCCTACTTCTATACGTGCTCAGCCTACTTCTATACGTGCTCAGTCTACTTCTATACGTGCTCAGTCTACTTCTATACGTGCTCAGTCTACTTCTATACGTGCTCAGTCTACTTCTATACGTGCTCAGTCTACTTCTATACGTGCTCAGTCTACTTCTATACGTGCTCAGCCTACTTCTATACGTGCTCAGTCTACTTCTATACGTGTTCAGCCTACTTCTATACGTGTTCAGTCTACTTCTATACGTGCTCAGTCTACTTCTATACGTGCTCAGTCTACTTCTATACGTGCTCAGTCTACTTCTATACGTGCTCAGTCTACTTCTATACGTGCTCAGTCTACTTCTATACGTGCTCAGTCTACTTCTATACGTGCTCAGTCTACTTCTATACGTGCTCAGTCTACTTCTATACGTGCTCAGCCTACTTCTATACGTGCTCAGTCTACTTCTATACGTGTTCAGCCTACTTCTATACGTGTTCAGTCTACTTCTATACGTGCTCAGTCTACTTCTATACGTGCTCAGTCTACTTCTATACGTGCTCAGCCTAATTCTATACGTGCTCAGCCTACTTCTATACGTGCTCAGTCTACTTCTATACGTGTTCAGTCTACTTCTATACGTGCTCAGTCTACTTCTATACGTGTTCAGTCTACTTCTATACGTGCTCAGTCTACTTCTATACGTGCTCAGCCTACTTCTATACGTGCTCAGTCTACTTCTATACGTGCTCAGTCTACTTCTATACGTGTTCAGTCTACTTCTATACGTGCTCAGCCTACTTCTATACGTGCTCAGTCTACTTCTATACGTGCTCAGTCTACTTCTATACGTGCTCAGCCTACTTCTATACGTGCTCAGTCTACTTCTATACGTGCTCAGCCTACTTCTATACGTGCTCAGTCTACTTCTATACGTGCTCAGCCTACTTCTATACGTGCTCAGTCTACTTCTATACGTGTTCAGCCTACTTCTATACGTGTTCAGTCTACTTCTATACGTGCTCAGTCTACTTCTATACGTGCTCAGTCTACTTCTATACGTGCTCAGCCTAATTCTATACGTGCTCAGCCTACTTCTATACGTGCTCAGTCTACTTCTATACGTGTTCAGTCTACTTCTATACGTGCTCAGTCTACTTCTATACGTGTTCAGTCTACTTCTATACGTGCTCAGTCTACTTCTATACGTGCTCAGCCTACTTCTATACGTGCTCAGTCTACTTCTATACGTGCTCAGTCTACTTCTATACGTGTTCAGTCTACTTCTATACGTGCTCAGTCTACTTCTATACGTGTTCAGTCTACTTCTATACGTGTTCAGCCGACTTCTATACGTGCTCAGTCTACTTCTATACGTGCTCAGTCTACTTCTATACGTGCTCAGCCTACTTCTATACGTGCTCAGTCTACTTCTATACGTGCTCAGCCTACTTCTATACGTGTTCAGCCTACTTCTATACGTGCTCAGCCTTTTTCTATACGTGCTCAGCCTACTTCTATACGTGTTCAGCCTACTTCTATACGTGCTCAGCCTTTTTCTATACGTGCTCAGCCTACTTCTATACGTGCTCAGCCTACTTCTATACGTGCTCAGTCTACTTCTATACGTGCTCAGTCTACTTCTATACGTGCTCAGCCTACTTCTATACGTGCTCAGTCTACTTCTATACGTGCTCAGTCTACTTCTATACGTGCTCAGTCTACTTCTATACGTGCTCAGCCTACTTCTATACGTGCTCAGTCTACTTCTATACGTGTTCAGCCTACTTCTATACGTGTTCAGTCTACTTCTATACGTGTTCAGTCTACTTCTATACGTGTTCAGTCTACTTCTATACGTGTTCAGTCTACTTCTATTCGTATTCAGCCTACTTCTATATGTGTTCAGTCTACTTCTATACGTGCTCAGTCTACTTCTATACGTGCTCAGTCTACTTCTATACATGTTCAGTCTACTTCTATACGTGTTCAGTCTACTTCTATACGTGCTCAGTCTACTTCTATACGTGCTCAGCCTACTTCTATATGTGTTCAGTCTACTTCTATACGTGCTCAGCCTACTTCTATATGTGTTCAGTCTACTTCTATACGTGTTCAGTCTACTACTATACGTGTTCAGCCTACTTCTATATGTGTTCAGTCTACTTCTATATGTGTTCAGCCTGTTTCTATACGTGCTCAGCCTACTTCTATACGTGTTCAGCCTACTTCTATACGTGCTCAGCCTTTTTCTATACGTGCTCAGCCTACTTCTATACGTGCTCAGCCTACTTCTATACGTGCTCAGTCTACTTCTATACGTGCTCAGTCTACTTCTATACGTGCTCAGCCTACTTCTATACGTGCTCAGTCTACTTCTATACGTGCTCAGTCTACTTCTATACGTGCTCAGTCTACTTCTATACGTGCTCAGCCTACTTCTATACGTGCTCAGTCTACTTCTATACGTGTTCAGCCTACTTCTATACGTGTTCAGTCTACTTCTATACGTGTTCAGTCTACTTCTATACGTGTTCAGTCTACTTCTATACGTGTTCAGTCTACTTCTATACGTATTCAGCCTACTTCTATATGTGTTCAGTCTACTTCTATACGTGCTCAGTCTACTTCTATACGTGCTCAGTCTACTTCTATACGTGTTCAGTCTACTTCTATACGTGTTCAGTCTACTTCTATACGTGCTCAGTCTACTTCTATACGTGCTCAGTCTTCTTCTATAAGTGCTCAACCTACTTCTATATGTGTTCAGTCTACTTCTATACGTGCTCAGCCTACTTCTATATGTGTTCAGTCTACTTCTATACGTGTTCAGTCTACTACTATACGTGTTCAGCCTACTTCTATATGTGTTCAGTCTACTTCTATATGTGTTCAGCCTTTTTCTATACGTGTTCAGTCTACTTCTATACGTGTTCAGTCTACTTCTATACGTGCTCAGCCTTTTTCTATACGTGTTCAGTCTACTTCTATAGGTGTTCAGTCTACTTCTATACGTGTTCAGTCTACTTCTATACGTGCTCAGCCTTTTTCTATACGTGTTCAGTCTACTTCTATACGTGCTCAGTCTACTTCTATACGTGCTCAGTCTACTTCTATACATGTTCAGTCTACTTCTATACGTGTTCAGTCTACTTCTATACGTGCTCAGTCTACTTCTATACGTGCTCAGCCTACTTCTATATGTGTTCAGTCTACTTCTATACGTGCTCAGCCTACTTCTATATGTGTTCAGTCTACTTCTATACGTGTTCAGTCTACTACTATACGTGTTCAGCCTACTTCTATATGTGTTCAGTCTACTTCTATATGTGTTCAGCCTTTTTCTATACGTGCTCAGCCTACTTCTATACGTGTTCAGCCTACTTCTATACGTGCTCAGCCTTTTTCTATACGTGCTCAGCCTACTTCTATACGTGCTCAGCCTACTTCTATACGTGCTCAGTCTACTTCTATACGTGCTCAGTCTACTTCTATACGTGCTCAGCCTACTTCTATACGTGCTCAGTCTACTTCTATACGTGCTCAGTCTACTTCTATACGTGCTCAGTCTACTTCTATACGTGCTCAGCCTACTTCTATACGTGCTCAGTCTACTTCTATACGTGTTCAGCCTACTTCTATACGTGTTCAGTCTACTTCTATACGTGTTCAGTCTACTTCTATACGTGTTCAGTCTACTTCTATACGTGTTCAGTCTACTTCTATACGTATTCAGCCTACTTCTATATGTGTTCAGTCTACTTCTATACGTGCTCAGTCTACTTCTATACGTGCTCAGTCTACTTCTATACGTGTTCAGTCTACTTCTATACGTGTTCAGTCTACTTCTATACGTGCTCAGTCTACTTCTATACGTGCTCAGTCTTCTTCTATAAGTGCTCAACCTACTTCTATATGTGTTCAGTCTACTTCTATACGTGCTCAGCCTACTTCTATATGTGTTCAGTCTACTTCTATACGTGTTCAGTCTACTACTATACGTGTTCAGCCTACTTCTATATGTGTTCAGTCTACTTCTATATGTGTTCAGCCTTTTTCTATACGTGTTCAGTCTACTTCTATACGTGTTCAGTCTACTTCTATACGTGCTCAGCCTTTTTCTATACGTGTTCAGTCTACTTCTATACGTGTTCAGTCTACTTCTATACGTGCTCAGTCTACTTCTATACGTGTTCAGCCTACTTCTATATGTGTTCAGTCTACTTCTATACGTGCTCAGTCTACTTCTATACGTGTTCAGTCTACTTCTATACGTGTTCAGTCTACTTCTATACGTGCTCAGTCTACTTCTATACGTGCTCAGCCTACTTCTATACGTGCTCAGCCTACTTCTATATGTGTTCAGTCTACTTCTATACGTGTTCAGTCTACTACTATACGTGTTCAGCCTACTTCTATATGTGTTCAGTCTACTTCTATATGTGTTCAGCCTTTTTCTATACGTGTTCAGTCTACTTCTATACGTGCTCAGTCTACTTCTATACGTGCTCAGCCTACTTCTATACGTGCTCAGTCTACTTCTATACGTGCTCAGTCTACTTCTATACGTGTTCAGTCTACTTCTATACGTGCTCAGTCTACTTCTATACGTGTTCAGTCTACTTCTATACGTGCTCAGTCTACTTCTATACGTGCTCAGTCTACTTCTATACGTGCTCAGCCTACTTCTATACGTGCTCAACCTACTTCTATACGTGCTCAGTCTACTTCTATACGTGCTCAGCCTACTTCTATACGTGCTCAGTCTACTTCTATACGTGCTCAGTCTACTTCTATACGTGTTCAGTCTACTTCTATACGTGCTCAGTCTACTTCTATACGTGTTCAGTCTACTTCTATACGTGTTCAGCCGACTTCTATACGTGCTCAGTCTACTTCTATACGCGCTCAGTCTACTTCTATACGTGCTCAGCCTACTTCTATACGTGCTCAGTCTACTTCTATACGTGCTCAGCCTACTTCTATACGTGTTCAGCCTACTTCTATACGTACTCAGCCTTTTTCTATACGTGCTCAGCCTACTTCTATACGTGTTCAGCCTACTTCTATACGTGCTCAGCCTTTTTCTATACGTGCTCAGCCTACTTCTATACGTGCTCAGCCTACTTCTATACGTGCTCAGTCTACTTCTATACGTGCTCAGTCTACTTCTATACGTGCTCAGCCTACTTCTATACGTGCTCAGTCTACTTCTATACGTGCTCAGTCTACTTCTATACGTGCTCAGTCTACTTCTATACGTGCTCAGCCTACTTCTATACGTGCTCAGTCTACTTCTATACGTGTTCAGCCTACTTCTATACGTGTTCAGTCTACTTCTATACGTGTTCAGTCTACTTCTATACGTGTTCAGTCTACTTCTATACGTATTCAGCCTACTTCTATATGTGTTCAGTCTACTTCTATACGTGCTCAGTCTACTTCTATACGTGCTCAGTCTTCTTCTATAAGTGCTCAACCTACTTCTATATGTGTTCAGTCTACTTCTATACGTGCTCAGCCTACTTCTATATGTGTTCAGTCTACTTCTATACGTGTTCAGTCTACTACTATACGTGTTCAGCCTACTTCTATATGTGTTCAGTCTACTTCTATATGTGTTCAGCCTTTTTCTATACGTGTTCAGTCTACTTCTATACGTGTTCAGTCTACTTCTATACGTGCTCAGCCTTTTTCTATACGTGTTCAGTCTACTTCTATACGTGTTCAGTCTACTTCTATACGTGTTCAGTCTACTTCTATACGTGCTCAGCCTTTTTCTATACGTGTTCAGTCTACTTCTATACGTGTTCAGTCTACTTCTATACGTGTTCAGCCTACTTCTATACGTGCTCAGCCTTTTTCTATACGTGTTCAGTCTACTTCTATACGTGCTCAGTCTACTTCTATACGTGTTCAGCCTACTTCTATATGTGTTCAGTCTACTTCTATACGTGCTCAGTCTACTTCTATACGTGTTCAGTCTACTTCTATACGTGTTCAGTCTACTTCTATACGTGCTCAGTCTACTTCTATACGTGCTCAGCCTACTTCTATAAGTGCTCAGCCTACTTCTATATGTGTTCAGTCTACTTCTATACGTGCTCAGCCTACTTCTATATGTGTTCAGTCTACTTCTATACGTGTTCAGTCTACTTCTATACGTGTTCCGCCTACTTCTATATGTGTTCAGTCTACTTATATATGTGTTCAGCCTTTTTCTATATGTGTTCAGTCTACTTCTATACGTGTTCAGTGTACTTCTATACGTGCTCAGCCTTTTTCTATACGTGTTCAGTCTACTTCTATACGTGTTCAGTCTACTTCTATACGTGTTCAGTCTACTTCTATACGTGCTCAGCCTTTTTCTATACGTGTTCAGTCTACTTCTATACGTGTTCAGTCTACTTCTATACGTATTCAGCCTACTTCTATATGTGTTCAGTCTACTTCTATACGTGCTCAGTCTACTTCTATACGTGCTCAGTCTACTTCTATACGTGTTCAGTCTACTTCTATACGTGTTCAGTCTACTTCTATACGTGCTCAGTCTACTTCTATACGTGCTCAGTCTTCTTCTATAAGTGCTCAACCTACTTCTATATGTGTTCAGTCTACTTCTATACGTGCTCAGCCTACTTCTATATGTGTTCAGTCTACTTCTATACGTGTTCAGTCTACTTCTATACGTGCTCAGTCTACTTCTATACGTGTTCAGCCTACTTCTATATGTGTTCAGTCTACTTCTATACGTGCTCAGTCTACTTCTATACGTGTTCAGTCTACTTCTATACGTGTTCAGTCTACTTCTATACGTGCTCAGTCTACTTCTATACGTGCTCAGCCTACTTCTATAAGTGCTCAGCCTACTTCTATATGTGTTCAGTCTACTTCTATACGTGCTCAGCCTACTTCTATATGTGTTCAGTCTACTTCTATACGTGTTCAGTCTACTTCTATACGTGTTCCGCCTACTTCTATATGTGTTCAGTCTACTTATATATGTGTTCAGCCTTTTTCTATATGTGTTCAGTCTACTTCTATACGTGTTCAGTGTACTTCTATACGTGCTCAGTCTACTTCTATACGTGTTCAGTCTACTTCTATACGTGCTCAGTCTACTTCTATACGTGTTCAGTCTACTTCTATACGTGTTCAGCCGACTTCTATACGTGCTCAGTCTACTTCTATACGTGCTCAGTCTACTTCTATACGTGCTCAGCCTACTTCTATACGTGCTCAGTCTACTTCTATACGTGCTCAGCCTACTTCTATACGTGTTCAGCCTACTTCTATACGTGCTCAGCCTTTTTCTATACGTGCTCAGCCTACTTCTATACGTGTTCAGCCTACTTCTATACGTGCTCAGCCTTTTTCTATACGTGCTCAGCCTACTTCTATACGTGCTCAGCCTACTTCTATACGTGCTCAGTCTACTTCTATACGTGCTCAGTCTACTTCTATACGTGCTCAGCCTACTTCTATACGTGCTCAGTCTACTTCTATACGTGCTCAGTCTACTTCTATACGTGCTCAGTCTACTTCTATACGTGCTCAGTCTACTTCTATACGTGCTCAGTCTACTTCTATACGTGTTCAGCCTACTTCTATACGTGTTCAGTCTACTTCTATACGTGCTCAGTCTACTTCTATACGTGCTCAGTCTACTTCTATACGTGCTCAGCCTAATTCTATACGTGCTCAGCCTACTTCTATACGTGCTCAGTCTACTTCTATACGTGTTCAGTCTACTTCTATACGTGCTCAGTCTACTTCTATACGTGTTCAGTCTACTTCTATACGTGCTCAGTCTACTTCTATACGTGCTCAGCCTACTTCTATACGTGCTCAGTCTACTTCTATACGTGCTCAGTCTACTTCTATACGTGTTCAGTCTACTTCTATACGTGCTCAGTCTACTTCTATACGTGTTCAGTCTACTTCTATACGTGTTCAGCCGACTTCTATACGTGCTCAGTCTACTTCTATACGTGCTCAGTCTACTTCTATACGTGCTCAGCCTACTTCTATACGTGCTCAGTCTACTTCTATACGTGCTCAGCCTACTTCTATACGTGTTCAGCCTACTTCTATACGTGCTCAGCCTTTTTCTATACGTGCTCAGCCTACTTCTATACGTGTTCAGCCTACTTCTATACGTGCTCAGCCCTTTTCTATACGTGCTCAGCCTACTTCTATACGTGCTCAGCCTACTTCTATACGTGCTCAGTCTACTTCTATACGTGCTCAGTCTACTTCTATACGTGCTCAGCCTACTTCTATACGTGCTCAGTCTACTTCTATACGTGCTCAGTCTACTTCTATACGTGCTCAGCCTACTTCTATACGTGCTCAGTCTACTTCTATACGTGTTCAGCCTACTTCTATACGTGTTCAGTCTACTTCTATACGTGTTCAGTCTACTTCTATACGTGTTCAGTCTACTTCTATACGTGTTCAGTCTACTTCTATTCGTATTCAGCCTACTTCTATATGTGTTCAGTCTACTTCTATACGTGCTCAGTCTACTTCTATACGTGCTCAGTCTACTTCTATACATGTTCAGTCTACTTCTATACGTGTTCAGTCTACTTCTATACGTGCTCAGTCTACTTCTATACGTGCTCAGCCTACTTCTATAAGTGCTCAACCTACTTCTATATGTGTTCAGTCTACTTCTATACGTGCTCAGCCTACTTCTATATGTGTTCAGTCTACTTCTATACGTGTTCAGTCTACTACTATACGTGTTCAGCCTACTTCTATATGTGTTCAGTCTACTTCTATATGTGTTCAGCCTTTTTCTATACGTGTTCAGTCTACTTCTATACGTGCTCAGTCTACTTCTATACGTGCTCAGCCTACTTCTATACGTGCTCAGTCTACTTCTATACGTGCTCAGTCTACTTCTATACGTGTTCAGTCTACTTCTATACGTGCTCAGTCTACTTCTATACGTGTTCAGTCTACTTCTATACGTGCTCAGTCTACTTCTATACGTGCTCAGTCTACTTCTATACGTGCTCAGCCTACTTCTATACGTGCTCAACCTACTTCTATACGTGCTCAGTCTACTTCTATACGTGTTCAGTCTACTTCTATACGTGCTCAGTCTACTTCTATACGTGTTCAGTCTACTTCTATACGTGCTCAGCCTACTTCTATACGTGCTCAGTCTACTTCTATACGTGCTCAGTCTACTTCTATACGTTTTCAGTCTACTTCTATACGTGCTCAGTCTACTTCTATACGTGTTCAGTCTACTTCTATACGTGTTCAGCCGACTTCTATACGTGCTCAGTCTACTTCTATACGCGCTCAGTCTACTTCTATACGTGCTCAGCCTACTTCTATACGTGCTCAGTCTACTTCTATACGTGCTCAGCCTACTTCTATACGTGTTCAGCCTACTTCTATACGTGCTCAGCCTTTTTCTATACGTGCTCAGCCTACTTCTATACGTGTTCAGCCTACTTCTATACGTGCTCAGCCTTTTTCTATACGTGCTCAGCCTACTTCTATACGTGCTCAGCCTACTTCTATACGTGCTCAGTCTACTTCTATACGTGCTCAGTCTACTTCTATACGTGCTCAGCCTACTTCTATACGTGCTCAGTCTACTTCTATACGTGCTCAGTCTACTTCTATACGTGCTCAGTCTACTTCTATACGTGCTCAGCCTACTTCTATACGTGCTCAGTCTACTTCTATACGTGTTCAGCCTACTTCTATACGTGTTCAGTCTACTTCTATACGTGTTCAGTCTACTTCTATACGTGTTCAGTCTACTTCTATACGTGTTCAGTCTACTTCTATACGTATTCAGCCTACTTCTATATGTGTTCAGTCTACTTCTATACGTGCTCAGTCTACTTCTATACGTGCTCAGTCTACTTCTATACGTGTTCAGTCTACTTCTATACGTGTTCAGTCTACTTCTATACGTGCTCAGTCTACTTCTATACGTGCTCAGTCTTCTTCTATAAGTGCTCAACCTACTTCTATATGTGTTCAGTCTACTTCTATACGTGCTCAGCCTACTTCTATATGTGTTCAGTCTACTTCTATACGTGTTCAGTCTACTACTATACGTGTTCAGCCTACTTCTATATGTGTTCAGTCTACTTCTATATGTGTTCAGCCTTTTTCTATACGTGTTCAGTCTACTTCTATACGTGTTCAGTCTACTTCTATACGTGCTCAGCCTTTTTCTATACGTGTTCAGTCTACTTCTATACGTGTTCAGTCTACTTCTATACGTGTTCAGCCTACTTCTATACGTGCTCAGCTTTTTTCTATACGTGTTCAGTCTACTTCTATACGTGCTCAGTCTACTTCTATACGTGTTCAGCCTACTTCTATATGTGTTCAGTCTACTTCTATACGTGCTCAGTCTACTTCTATACGTGTTCAGTCTACTTCTATACGTGTTCAGTCTACTTCTATACGTGCTCAGTCTACTTCTATACGTGCTCAGCCTACTTCTATACGTGCTCAGCCTACTTCTATATGTGTTCAGTCTACTTCTATACGTGTTCAGTCTACTACTATACGTGTTCAGCCTACTTCTATATGTGTTCAGTCTACTTCTATATGTGTTCAGCCTTTTTCTATACGTGTTCAGTCTACTTCTATACGTGCTCAGTCTACTTCTATACGTGCTCAGCCTACTTCTATACGTGCTCAGTCTACTTCTATACGTGCTCAGTCTACTTCTATACGTGTTCAGTCTACTTCTATACGTGCTCAGTCTACTTCTATACGTGTTCAGTCTACTTCTATACGTGCTCAGTCTACTTCTATACGTGCTCAGTCTACTTCTATACGTGCTCAGCCTACTTCTATACGTGCTCAACCTACTTCTATACGTGCTCAGTCTACTTCTATACGTGTTCAGTCTACTTCTATACGTGCTCAGTCTACTTCTATACGTGTTCAGTCTACTTCTATACGTGCTCAGCCTACTTCTATACGTGCTCAGTCTACTTCTATACGTGCTCAGTCTACTTCTATACGTGTTCAGTCTACTTCTATACGTGCTCAGTCTACTTCTATACGTGTTCAGTCTACTTCTATACGTGTTCAGCCGACTTCTATACGTGTTCAGTCTACTTCTATACGTGCTCAGTCTACTTCTATACGTGTTCAGTCTACTTCTATACGTGCTCAGCCTACTTCTATACGTGCTCAGTCTACTTCTATACGTGCTCAGTCTACTTCTATACGTGTTCAGTCTACTTCTATACGTGCTCAGTCTACTTCTATACGTGTTCAGTCTACTTCTATACGTGTTCAGCCGACTTCTATACGTGCTCAGTCTACTTCTATACGCGCTCAGTCTACTTCTATACGTGCTCAGCCTACTTCTATACGTGCTCAGTCTACTTCTATACGTGCTCAGCCTACTTCTATACGTGTTCAGCCTACTTCTATACGTGCTCAGCCTTTTTCTATACGTGCTCAGCCTACTTCTATACGTGTTCAGCCTACTTCTATACGTGCTCAGCCTTTTTCTATACGTGCTCAGCCTACTTCTATACGTGCTCAGCCTACTTCTATACGTGCTCAGTCTACTTCTATACGTGCTCAGTCTACTTCTATACGTGCTCAGCCTACTTCTATACGTGCTCAGTCTACTTCTATACGTGCTCAGTCTACTTCTATACGTGCTCAGTCTACTTCTATACGTGCTCAGCCTACTTCTATACGTGCTCAGTCTACTTCTATACGTGTTCAGCCTACTTCTATACGTGTTCAGTCTACTTCTATACGTGTTCAGTCTACTTCTATACGTGTTCAGTCTACTTCTATACGTGTTCAGTCTACTTCTATACGTATTCAGCCTACTTCTATATGTGTTCAGTCTACTTCTATACGTGCTCAGTCTACTTCTATACGTGCTCAGTCTTCTTCTATAAGTGCTCAACCTACTTCTATATGTGTTCAGTCTACTTCTATACGTGCTCAGCCTACTTCTATATGTGTTCAGTCTACTTCTATACGTGTTCAGTCTACTACTATACGTGTTCAGCCTACTTCTATATGTGTTCAGTCTACTTCTATATGTGTTCAGCCTTTTTCTATACGTGTTCAGTCTACTTCTATACGTGTTCAGTCTACTTCTATACGTGCTCAGCCTTTTTCTATACGTGTTCAGTCTACTTCTATACGTGTTCAGTCTACTTCTATACGTGTTCAGTCTACTTCTATACGTGCTCAGCCTTTTTCTATACGTGTTCAGTCTACTTCTATACGTGTTCAGTCTACTTCTATACGTGTTCAGCCTACTTCTATACGTGCTCAGCCTTTTTCTATACGTGTTCAGTCTACTTCTATACGTGCTCAGTCTACTTCTATACGTGTTCAGCCTACTTCTATATGTGTTCAGTCTACTTCTATACGTGCTCAGTCTACTTCTATACGTGTTCAGTCTACTTCTATACGTGTTCAGTCTACTTCTATACGTGCTCAGTCTACTTCTATACGTGCTCAGCCTACTTCTATAAGTGCTCAGCCTACTTCTATATGTGTTCAGTCTACTTCTATACGTGCTCAGCCTACTTCTATATGTGTTCAGTCTACTTCTATACGTGTTCAGTCTACTTCTATACGTGTTCCGCCTACTTCTATATGTGTTCAGTCTACTTATATATGTGTTCAGCCTTTTTCTATATGTGTTCAGTCTACTTCTATACGTGTTCAGTGTACTTCTATACGTGCTCAGCCTTTTTCTATACGTGTTCAGTCTACTTCTATACGTGTTCAGTCTACTTCTATACGTGTTCAGTCTACTTCTATACGTGCTCAGCCTTTTTCTATACGTGTTCAGTCTACTTCTATACGTGTTCAGTCTACTTCTATACGTATTCAGCCTACTTCTATATGTGTTCAGTCTACTTCTATACGTGCTCAGTCTACTTCTATACGTGCTCAGTCTACTTCTATACGTGTTCAGTCTACTTCTATACGTGTTCAGTCTACTTCTATACGTGCTCAGTCTACTTCTATACGTGCTCAGTCTTCTTCTATAAGTGCTCAACCTACTTCTATATGTGTTCAGTCTACTTCTATACGTGCTCAGCCTACTTCTATATGTGTTCAGTCTACTTCTATACGTGTTCAGTCTACTACTATACGTGTTCAGCCTACTTCTATATGTGTTCAGTCTACTTCTATATGTGTTCAGCCTTTTTCTATACGTGTTCAGTCTACTTCTATACGTGTTCAGTCTACTTCTATACGTGCTCAGCCTTTTTTTATACGTGTTCAGTCTACTTCTATACGTGTTCAGCCTACTTCTATATGTGTTCAGTCTACTTCTATACGTGCTCAGTCTACTTCTATACGTGTTCAGTCTACTTCTATACGTGTTCAGTCTACTTCTATACGTGCTCAGTCTACTTCTATACGTGCTCAGCCTACTTCTATAAGTGCTCAGTCTACTTCTATACGTGTTCCGCCTACTTCTATATGTGTTCAGTCTACTTATATATGTGTTCAGCCTTTTTCTATATGTGTTCAGTCTACTTCTATACGTGTTCAGTGTACTTCTATACGTGCTCAGCCTTTTTCTATACGTGTTCAGTCTACTTCTATACGTGTTCAGTCTACTTCTATACGTGTTCAGTCTACTTCTATACGTGCTCAGCCTTTTTCTATACGTGTTCAGTCTACTTCTATACGTGTTCAGTCTACTTCTATACGTGTTCAGTCTACTTCTATACGTGCTCAGCCTTTTTCTATACGTGTTCAGTCTACTTCTATACGTGTTCAGTCTACTTCTATACGTGTTCAGTCTACTTCTATACGTGCTCAGTCTACTTCTATACGTGCTCAGCCTTTTTCTATACGTGCTCGTGCTCCGTCAACATCAAGAGGACAGAGCAACCAGACATGTGCTCATTGCTCACATGGAACGCTCCAAACAAAATACAATGTAACAATTGACAAAACTCGTAAATTATTATATTAAATAAACTTAAACTTGTTTCTCACAAGTGTTGCAGGTTGTGAAATCTGCAAACAATGTTTCCACTCCTAGAATGAGAACGGCAAATGACTGTAGGCCTAACACATACTGTACATTAATGTAACCAAATGATGGGGATTAACGGTAAATGTACTACTGGTGACATTTGCAACGGGGAATTTATAAAAAGAAACAATCAAAGGGCAAACAATTAACACAATAAAACAATGAACGCACAAGAATTGGCGGGAGACAGCTCAGCGCATCAATAGCCTATTAGGCATATAGACCGACATGCTTGTGATTTGAAACAATCCACAGCTTTAAAAGAAGCTAATGATCCTCTGTGTCAAAGTCTTACTCTCTGGTGATGTATTTTGAATGATTTAATGTATTTATGTGTAGACAGGAGTAGGCTAATAATCTAATTTTGCCAAATGTATTTATATTTACTTTAGGCTGTAGTGACTAAGCTACTGTTACCGAATCTTATCCTATGCTTACTCATATTAAATACTGTAGCGAGCCTGGTTATAAGTGAGGATATTGACTCTGCCACTTAGGCATGCTTTTCTGGCACAGTCTATTTCCGCCGGGCTACGGGCCAGAAGGTTGAGGGTTCGCGCCTGTCATTACAATCCAGTGCTTTTTATTCTCATAGGCTACGACGGCAAATGTATGGTTCATATAAAATGACATCTAGGCCTGTTTATTTTTATGAGAAGCAATGCTTGTGAAGTGGGCAGCAAATTCTAACCATGAGCCTTTTACAATGATTGTTCACACACTTGGCCACTTCATAGGTGGGTTAGCTGAAAATGTCACGATACCAATGCGCACTCTCTTCAAAATGTTGTGATTCTGATTGGCCAGATAGCTACCAACAATGACAAGAAACTGTCATGTTGGGAATCGTAAGTGACTCGTTTCAGCTAGGTTCTGCCTTGTTCAAATGTTCACATACTAGTCGGAACTAGGAAACTCTGACATTTCGACTTGCTGATTCATTAAACGCGGCACATGTAGAACTACATCCAGTCAGCAAGTTGAACTTGGCTAGCACATGAATGTGGCATTTATCTTGTTCTTGATACCATGTCTTGTTTTGAGGTGTTTTGACTGATTTCATGTCGATGCTAATATGCATAGCCGCTGGAAGTAGAGGTGCAGCACCTGAAAAATCAGAATAAAAAAAAGTATTCATAAAAAATACAAATTATAGTTTTTTTTATTTCTTTCACCTTTACTACTCCTGCATTAGCGACATCCCCACCCCCAAACAGCTTCCCGTGGCTATACCAATATGGCTAAATTTTCACTAGCTAGCTAATTAACAACTGTAAGATGTATTTGAGACAAATGCTCATTGTGCAAATGTATCTATGTTTTCAATAAACATTGGAGACAAAATATAGTTTACATATTATCAACAATCTAAGCCAAGCCCGTCTGTTTTGCCTCATAATTGCGCACGCGTTGGATTTGTTGCTAAACAACTATATCGGTTTAATATTTAGCCACGGCTGACGATTGCGAGGTCGAGTATGGTTTTGAATTCCACTGCGACTAGTGATGGGTCGTTCGCAAATGAGTCGGCTCAAAGACGTTGGGAGCCGGCTTGCATATCAGAAGAGCCGAATCTATTTATAAAAAAAATATATAAAAAATATGAACAATC
Source organism: Salvelinus alpinus (assembly GCF_045679555.1). Lineage (NCBI taxonomy): Eukaryota > Metazoa > Chordata > Actinopteri > Salmoniformes > Salmonidae > Salvelinus > Salvelinus alpinus. Next base: position 17,045,041 of record NC_092116.1, read on the forward strand.
AAAATATTTAAATGAATAGAATTAACTAATTCAAAGAACGAAAAATAAATAAAATAATATAGGCCTAAATGCTCAAGCGCACACACATTTGTTCTGACTGTCTGCTCAGACTAACAGCCTCACCTGTTGTTCCTGTCAATCAGACATGCAGTGTCAACCAATGAACCAAAGATGCGTGAGGGAGGGCCGAGCCAACTCACTCACAGTCACACACTTAGCAGCTGAGGAGAGAGAGGAAGGTCAGCTGTGAAAACAACAGCTGGAAAATGAGTCGGAAGCACAGTAGCATTTGGATGCATTTTAATAATGTAGACAATGTTAGAGCACAGCGTAGAATTTGCCAAAACAAAATCTCATATAAAGTCGGTTCTATGCACAACCTACACTGGCATATGCAAACTGTGCACCCAACTGTGAAGCTAGCTGTAGCGGAGCTTCGAGAAACTAGCCGGCCTGCTAGTGATAGTGGTGGAGCCAGCACCTCCACACGTGGAGATGTATCCACTCAGTCAAGTAGGCCTACTCCGCGAGACCCACAGCAACGCAGTCTTCTATGGACCAGTTTATGCCAAAGTCTATGTCTGTAGCAAAACAAGGCCAAATTGATATTGCATTGGCTAAAATGATTGCCACCGATTTCCAGCCATTTTCGATCATGGAGGACAGAGGTTTTAGAAATTATAGCAATAGTCTAAATCCAATGTACACAATTCCAAGCAGGAAAACCCTTTCAAAATCACTTATTCCACAACTGTACGAGAGCACACAGGCTTCAGCGCGGGAAAGAGTCCAAAAAGCTACTGCAGTTTGCCTTACCACTGACTGCTGGGCATCAAGGGTAACCACTTCTTACATGTCGGTTACATGTCACTTCATTGAAGATTTTTCGATGTCTAGCTGTCTTCTGGACTGCTTTGAGTTCAGCAACAGACACACCACAGAGAACTTGGCAGAGGAACTGTTGAGAGTGGCCAGAGAATGGCAAGTAGATGGAAAAGTGGTCTGTTGTGTTAGCGACAGTGCAGCTAACATAACCAAAGCCATAAACATTTTAAAATGGACCCATCATCCATGTCTTGCCCACACAATCAACCTGATGGTAAGAGATGCTCTGAAGGTGATAAGGCCCACTATGGACTAAGTGAAAGCAGCTGTGGAATACTTCCACAGGAGCACAGTAGGTGCTGGAAAACTAAAGTCTACACAACGCCAGATGGGGATGCCTGAGCTGAGGCCTCAACAAGACTGCACTACAAGGTGGAATTCAGCATTTTATATGTTGAAGCGGTTTCTTGAGTCGAAGGATGCCATCATCTCTACCCTGGCTATTGCCAATGCACCTGTTGATGCTCTGACCCAAGAGCAATGGGAGGTGGTGGAGGAGGTGTGCAGAGTCCTGGAACCCTTTGACAAGGTCACTGTGGAGATCAGTGGAGAGAGGTACAGTAAGCAGTTATTACTACATCATTATTTAATCCAGTATTATATATGTATATGAGCAGTAGATGATAATGTGGTATCAGTAGACAAAACATGAACCTGAACTAATAAGTTACTGTTCTCTCTTTTCAGCTATGTGACAGCCTCAAAAATGATACTCCTGTGTAAGGGTCTGCAGCAAATCACAGCCAGCCACCAGAGAGAAGCAAATGTAACCACAGGACGTGACAGAGTTGATGGACACCCTATGTTCCTCAATGGACAGAAAGTTCCACAGAATGGCTATCAGAAACCGCTGCACTTGACCACAGGTTTAAGAAGTTAGCCTTCAGTGATGCCAGAGCGATTGATGAGGCTCTTCAAAGAATAACCTCAGCAGCAGGGTCAGGCACCAGGGCAACAGGAAGAAGAGGGAGCAGATGGAGCAGAAGCACCAGCAGTAGTGCCACAAACGTCTGCTGTTTAGATGCTGTTTGACGAGAGAGCAACTGGGGATGCAGCACGAAGGAATCCCTCAGCCGATGCCATAATGGAGGTCCGATCCTATTTGGATGAGGAGAGAGGACCCGAGGACAGTGTGTTGCTGCATGATAGGCTACTGCGTTGCTCTCTGGGAGCAGTAGTTTAGACCAAGGTTTCCCGAACTCGATCCTGGGGCCCCCCCTGGGTGCACGTTTAGATTTTTGCCCTGATTCAAATAACCAAGTCATCATCAAGCTTTGATGATTTGAATCACTGTGTAGTGCTGGGGCCAAAACCAAAACGTGCACAGGGACCCTGGTTTAGACTGGCTGAACCAGTCCATTACATACTGAGCCTGTGCTGTGTTCTCCCTGTGAAACTGCCTGCTTGACTTTTTATAGTGGGTCCATAGTCTGCCAGTCTAGGCCTAATAGCCCACTAAGAACCATAGCAGTTATTAGATAGATACCAACATTTGTATCAGTAGCCTACAACACACAGGAGGTTGGCGGCATCTTAATTGGGGAGGACGGGCTCGTGGTAATGGCTGGAGAGGAGTTGGTAGAATGGTTTCAAGCACATCAAACATGCGGAAACCACGTTTTACTCTGTTCCATTAATACCATTCCAGCCATTACAATGAGCACGTCCTCCTATAGCTCCTCCCACTGACTCCTTCTGCTACAGCACCAGTGCTCCCCACCAAAATGTATTTCATTCACAATTCATGGACATTGCAAGGTAATCCTGATTGCTGCAAGCGGCCTCACCTGAGGGGCATGTGGTTAAGCAATTAGTCTGGTCTTCTGTGAGGATGTAAACAAGGGAGAAAGCACAGGAGGTTGGTGCCACCTTAATTGGGGAGGAGCGGAGTCAGTGGAATGGTATCAAATGCACCAAACACATAGTTTCCATGGTTTCCATGTGTTTGACATCATTCTATTCACTCCATTCTGGCCAATATTGTGAGTCGTCCTCCCCTCAGCAGCCTCCACTGGGAGAAAGTGAAAAATCTCTTTCACATCGTCTTTGACCTCCTAAAGTCCCCCTACCACACCCTCTCATTGGTGCTTATGAGTCAGCATTCAGAGAGCTTACTGCAGCTCCACATTTCAACATATCATTGAATCAGTAGGAGATTAACTTTGTTAAGGAACACACTTACACACACTAACTGTTTGTACTGTATGTTGGTGCAGGTATCTAGTGTGGAGGTTGTCCTACATGGACAGGATTCAGGAGGGGAACCCGTTGCTCAATGCTATGGTGCAGCACAGGTAAATACAAGTCTAGACTGGTTGAATAACATATGGTTACAAATCTCATCTCACCAAATCATCTCACCAGACCAGCCTTTTCCAAACCTCTCCTTGACCCCCAGACATTTCACAATGTTGTTGTAGCCCTGAACTAGCACACCTGATTTAAGTAGTCAAGGGATTTATGATTAGTTGACAAGTTGAATCAGGTATGCAAATTCTGGAAAAGTTTAAATACATGGCTGGGGGTCCCAGATGCACACTGTGTACCCTGTATACGTGTACCCTGTATATGTGTACCCTGTAGATGTGTACCCCGTAGATGTGTACCCGGTATATGTGTACCCTGTGTATGTGTACCCTGTAGATGTGTACCCCGTAGATGTGTACCCTGTAGATGTGTACCCCGTAGATGTGTACCCTGTAGATGTGTACCCCTTGTATGTGTATACCCTGTAGATGTGTACCCTGTAGATGTGTACCCCGTGTATGTGTATACCCTGTAGATGTGTGCCCTGTAGATGTGTACCCTGTATATGTGTACAACATGAATGAATAAATTCATTAATACAACACAACCCAAAGATCTTTTACATCTCCTTCCTTCCTGCCTTCCTTCCCTCCCGTCCTGGTGTCTGGGAAGCACCAGGACCGCCTGTCCCTGGCCAGAGGCTTCTACCTGGAGAAGACCTTCGGAGGCTGGAGAGACCCTGGAGCCGCCTGACCCGGGCCCATATCCATAAAGCAACTCAATAGTAGAAGTGCTGATCTAGGATCAGGTCACCCATGAGCATGACTTCTTATTAATTATGATCTAAAAGGTAAAACGGATCCTAGATCAGCTCTACTCTACTGACCTGAGGATGCCACTGGCTCTGAGGGAAGGAGGAGGTAGAGGTTGCCCTTTGCCATTTTTAATGGTGAAGGGTAGAATTGTAGATAGGATAATCTGATCCAAGGTCTGTGGCTAAAGGCAGGGAGTAGGAAAAATGTGTCCCTAATTGTTGATACAGGGATGTGTGTTCAGGGCAAATTCTACCTCAAGCCGTGCGCTCAGAATCTCACTCTCTCTCACACACACACAATTCAGATCTTATCTCAATGGAAATATATGGTTCAAACACCTTTCACGTAATGGAAATGTATGGTTCAAACACCTTTCACTGAATGGAAATGTATGGTTCAAACACCTTTCACTGAATGGAAATGTATGGTTCAAACACCTTTTACTGAATGGAAATGTATGGTTCAAACACCTTTCACTGAATGGAAATGTATGGTTCAAACACCTTTCACTGAATGGAAATGTATGGTTCAAACACCTTTTACTGAATGGAAATGTATGGTTCAAACACCTTTCACTGAATGGAAATGTATGGTTCAAACACCTTTTACTGAATGGAAATGTATGGTTCAAACACCTTTCACTGAATGGAAATGTATGGTTCAAACACCTTTCACTGAATGGAAATGTATGGTTCAAACAACTTTCACTGAATGGAAATGTATGGTTTAAACACCTTTCACTGAATGGAAATGTATGGTTCAAACACCTTTTACTGAATGGAAATGTATAGTTCAAACACCTTTCACTGAATGGAAATGTATGGTTCAAACACCTTTCACTGAATGGAAATGAATGGTTCAAACACCTTTCACTGACTGGAAATGTATGGTTCAAACACCTTTCACTGAATGGAAATGTATGGTTCAAACACCTTTCACTGAATGGAAATGTATGGTTCAAACACCTTTCACTGAATGGAAATGTATGGTTCAAACACCTTTCACTGAATGGAAATGTATGGTTCAAACACCTTTTACTGAATGGAAATGTATGGTTCAAACACCTTTCACTGAATGGAAATGTATGGTTCAAACACCTTTCACTGAATGGAAATGTATGGTTCAAACAACTTTCACTGAATGGAAATGTATGGTTTAAACACCTTTCACTGAATGGAAATGTATGGTTCAAACACCTTTTACTGAATGGAAATGTATAGTTCAAACACCTTTCACTGAATGGAAATGTATGGTTCAAACACCTTTCACTGAATGGAAATGAATGGTTCAAACACCTTTCACTGACTGGAAATGTATGGTTCAAACACCTTTCACTGAATGGAAATGTATGGTTCAAACACCTTTCACTGAATGGAAATGTATGGTTCAAACACCTTTTACTGAATGGAAATGTATGGTTCAAACACCTTTCACTGAATGGAAATGTATGGTTCAAACACCTTTCACTGAATAGAAATGTATGGTTCAAACACCTTTTACTGAATGGAAATGTATGGTTCAAACACCTTTCACTGAATGGAAATGTATGGTTCAAACACCTTTCACTGAATAGAAATGTATGGTTCAAACACCTTTCACTGAATGGAAATGTATGGTTTAAACACCTTTCACTGAAGAATGAATGTCTGTTGTTTCTCTCCCATGCTCTTCTGTAGGTTACTGCACTGAAAGCTAATGTTGTTTTGAATCACTTGGTCTAAATGTTGTTGGGATAAAGAATGTCTAGTCAGCCATGATAGACATTTGTACTATGAAAGTATTACTTACTCGTTGTGTATTTCGCTGCTTTCCTAAATAAATACCCTTTTCTAAACAGATCATCTGATGATTAATAATTTGCTTGGATACTTGAACAAATAATAATAACTGATAATACATTAGTGTCACGTTCCTGACCTTATTTCCTTTGTTTAGTATGTGTTTAAGTGGTCATGACGTGAGCTGGGTGGGCATTCTAGGTTATGTGTTTCTATGTTGGGTTAATTGTATTTGCCTGATATGGTTCTCAATCAGGGGCAGGTGTTTTACGTTTCCTCTGATTGAGAACCATATTAAGGTAGGCTGTTCTCACTGTTTGTTTGTGGGTGATTGTCTTCCGTGTCAGTTTATGTACCACACGGGACTGTTTCGTTTTGTCTAGTCTGTTCCTGTTCATGCGTTCTTCGTTTTATGTAGTTCTCATGTTCAGGTCGGTCTACGTAATTTTTGTTATTTTGTAATTTATTCAAGTGTACTTCGTGTTTCGTCTTGTCTAAATAAATTCATCATGTATTCATCACCCGCTGCATTTTGGTCCGATCCTTGCTCCTCCTCGTCCGAGGAGGAGAACGACTTAGACGACCGTTACAATTAGATATACATGATGTTTTACAAAATAATTATTGGAAATAATATCCTAAATTTAAATGGAATTTACCCCAACCCTGGTATTATCCATAAAATAACACCTTTACCCTAGTCATCATTGTGTTGTGTGGTGAAAAGATAAGGCAGGACTACCCACTAGTTCACAGTCAATTTTTCAGCCACTTAATCGGTCTTCCTCTCCGTCACGTATTTTCTCTCTTCATCATTGATTGAGTGACACAGAAAAAGTTTATTATTTCATGGTGATACCATCTGGTGAAGTAAAGTGTTGAAAGCTAAGAAAAAAGGAGGGAGGGGGAAATACAACATGTTGTGTGATGAGAAGGTAAAATGTCAAGTGAGCAAGGCAGATAACCCCCAACAACATCTGCACTGTGGATGTTGATGTAGATAGCTGCCCGCACCTCTCTGATTCAGAGAGTCTGGGTTAAATGCAGAAGACACATTCTGGTTGAATGCATTCAGTGGTGCAAGTTATGCCCTTTGCCTTTTAGAAGGGTTCTCTGGAAGAGGGAAGAGGAGGAGGAGGAGGAGGAGGAGGAGGGGGGGGAGGAGGAGGAGGGGGGGAGAAATGAAACAGATCTTGTGTGTTGATAAGGTAGAAGGGTTCTCTGGAGGAGGATGATGAGGAGGAGGAGGAGGAGATACAACAGTTAGAGGTGTTGTGTGTCTGTTAATGTGTATTCATATCTAAACTCATAGGAAAACAAGTTTTACCTAGAGCCAAAAAGCATGTCCCTTCAAGCCGAGTACAGATACAACAGCCAAGACAAGACGCAATAATTTTTGACGGTTTTAGAATGTCGCTTTATTGATCTGAACTAACCAGTTTTAGAACGTCTCCTGTCGGCTGTTGGCGTCTCCAAGATCCAGTGTGTTAAACCTGAGCTTTTAGTCTGAAGCAATTCTGTTCAGTGTTGAAACTACAATCCCACTCTGCCCTTACACTAATACTCAGTCTAATTTCCCTATCCTAAGAACAGTCGATCATTACTTGTATCAGTTCAAGGGGGCCTGAAAAACGCAGCTCAACCTTATCAAATAGGCTAAACACAGCTAGGAGATGTTATTTAGGCCCAAGCAGGATTGACAGTTTAGCGGGCATGTAATGGCAGATTTCCTCCTCTTCGTCTGAAGAGGAGGTGTAGCAGGGATCGGACCAAAACGCAGCGTGGTAAGTGTCCATGTTTTAATAGAAACAACTGAACCAGACACAATACAAAATAACAAAGAGAATCTAACCGAAAACAGTCCCGTGTGGCACAAACACTGACACAGGAAACAAACACCCACAAACCAACAGTGAAAACAGGCTACCTAAATATGGTTCCCAATCAGAGACAATGAATGACAGCTGCCTCTGATTGAGAACCATATCAGGCCAAACTAGAAAACCCCACATAGAAACAGACAACATAGATAATACCCACCCAACTCACGCCCTGACCAACAAAATAAAGACAAAACAAAGTAAATAAGGTCAGAAACGTGACAGGGCATCCTCAGAGTCAAGGCTGCAACTTTCACTGGAGGCAGGGGCGACATGTCCCCCCCCCACATTCTGAATTTGCATTTTTGTCCACCCAGTATAATCATTGGAATGTGATACAAAAAGAGGCAACGATGTGCTTTAGGACCATGAAGACGTCTCCGATTGGTCGGGAAGGCTGTTTGGATTGTTTATCCAACTGGATAAGAAAATAAATAATGTTAAAAATAATTATGTCCCCCCCACTTCTAAAACCAAAGTTGCACCCCTGCTCAGAGTCTAGGTATGGTGCCTCACTATCTCAACCTAACAAGCTTCCCGCTGTCCGGGTCAGCGCTTCCACCATAGACATCTTAATGATAACCGCTCCTGGATTAAATCCTTTCCCCACTCCTACTGATGCAATAGTACAATAGGCTGGGTCTAGGTTACTCTATTGCAGAAACATCGATTTTTATTCAGTTAAGAAGCCGTTTCATGCGGTAAAATTACCAAATTCCCCCATGGGTGGAATGTTATTGTAACGATATTCCTCTTCGTCTGATGAAGAAAAACGCAGCTCAGGATTGGACCAAAACGCAGCGTGGTAAGTGTCCATGTTAATATTTATTTTCACTCAGAACACTAAACAAAATAACAACAAGGAAAAAACAAAACAGTTCTGCAAGGTGACATACACTAAACAGAAAACAAACAAAAGTGGGAAAACAGGCTACCTAAGTATGGCTCTCAATCAGAGACGACGATTGACAGCTGCCTCTGATTGGGAACCATACCAGGCCAAACACATAGAAATACACAAACATAGAAAAACGAACATAGAATGCCCACCCTAGTCACACCCTGGCCTAACCAAAATAGAGAATAGAAAGCCTCTCTATGGCCAGGGCGTGACAGTACCCCCCCCCCCCCAAAGGTGCGGACTCCGGCCGCAAAACCTGACTCTAAAGGGGAGGGTCCGGGTGGGCCTTCCTTACGGCGGCGGCAAGGGTGCGGGATGTGGACCCTGCTCCACCTCAGTCTTGGCCCACTTAGGTGGCGCCTCTGGAGCGGGAACCCTCGCAGCGGGCCCCGGACTGAAAACCCTCGTAGAGGGCGCCACTGGACTGAAGGGCGCCTCTGGACTGAGGGGCTGCGATTCTGGCGGCTCCGGAGTGAAGGGCGACTCTGGCGGCTCCGGAGTGAAGGGCGACTCTGGCGACTCCGGAGTGACGGGTGGCTCTGGCGGCTCCGGACTGACGGGCGGCTCTGGCGGCTCCGGACTGGAGGGCGACGCTGGAGGCTCCGGACTGGAGGGTGTCGCTGGCTGCTCCGGACAGAAGGGAGACTCTGGCTGCTCCGGACAGGAGGGAGACTCTGGCTGCTCCGGACAGGAGGGAGACTCTGGCTGCTCCGGACAGGAGGGAGACTCTGGCTGCTCCGGACAGGAGGGAGACTCTGGCTGCTCCGGACAGGAGGGAGACTCTGGCTGCTCCTGACTGAAGCCCGTCGCTGGAGGCTCCGGACTAGAGGGCGTCGCTGGAGGCTCCGGACTAGAGGGCGTCGCTGGAGGCTCCGGACTAGAGGTCGTCGCTGGAGGCTCCGGACTAGAGGGCGACGCTGGAGGCCTCGTGCCATGGATCCTCACTGGAGGCTTCTTGCCATGGATCATCACTGGAGGCTGCGTGCCATGGATCATCACTGGAGGCTTCGTGCCATGGATCCTCACTGGAGGCTTCGTGCCATGGATCATCACTGGAGGCTTGTTGCCATGGATCATCACTGGAGGCTTCGTGCCACGGATCATCACAGGAGGCTTCGTGCCATGGATCATCACTGGAGGCTTCGTGCCATGGATCATCACTGGAGGCTTCGTGCCATGGATCATCACTGGAGGCTTCGTGCCATGGATCATCACTGGAGGCTTCTTGCCATGGATCATCACTGGAGGCTTCTTGCCATGGATCATCACTGGAGGCTTCGTGCCATGGATCATCACTGGAGGCTTCGTGCCATGGATCCTCACTGGAGGCTTCGTGCCATGGATCATCACTGGAGGCTTCTTGCCATGGATCATCACTGGAGGCTTCGTGCCACGGATCATCACTGGAGGCTTCGTGCCATGGATCATCACTGGAGGCTTCGTGCCATGGATCATCACTGGAGGCTTCGTGCCATGGATCATCACTGGAGGCTTCTTGCCATGGATCATCACTGGAGGCTTCGTGCCATGGATCATCACTGGAGGCTTCGTGCCGTGGATCATCACTGGAATGGAGAGACACACAGGAGGCCTGGCTCTGGGAGAAGGCACAGGACTCACCAGGCTGGGGAGACATGCAGAAGGGTTAGGGCTTAGCACAGGCACAGAACTCACCAGGCTGGGGAGACATGCAGGAGGCCTTGTCCTTGGCCGAGGCACCGGATACACTGGACCGTGGAGGCGTACTGGAGGTCTCGAGAAAACAGCCTGCACAAACCGTCCTGGCTGTATGGTGACTTTGGCCCTGCACCTGCGGAGCGCAGGCACAGGACGCACTGGGCTGTGCAGACGCACTGGAGACACAGTACGCAAAGCTGGCGCAGGATAACCCGGGCCGAGGAGACGCACTGGAGACCAGCTGCGCTGAGCCGGCATCAGCCCTCCTGGCTCGATGCCCACTCTAGCCCGGCAGATGCGAGGAGCTGCGATGTGGCGCACCGGGCTATGAACACGTACTGGAGACACCGTGCAATCCACCGCATAGCACGGTGCCTGACCAGTACGACGCTCGCCACGGTAAGCACGGGGAGTTAGTTCAGGTCTCCTACCTGACTCCGCCAAATTCCCCGTGTGCCTCCCCCCCAAAAAATCTGGGGCTGCCTCTCGTGCACCTCTCCTCGAGCCAACTCCTCATAGCGTCTCCGCTCTGCTCTAGCTGCCTCCAGCTTCTTTTTAGGACGACGATACTCTCCCGGCTGTGCCCATGGTCCTTTGCCGTCCAAAATCTCCTCCCATGTCCAGGAGTCCATTTTCCCACACTGCTTGGTCCTTTGTTGGTGGGTGGTTCTGTAACGATATTCCTCTTCGTCTGATGAAGAGTAGTCAGGATCGGACCAAAACGCAGCGTGGTAAGTGTTCATGTTAATATTTATTTTTGTCCATGTTAATATTTATTTTCACTCAGAACACTAAACACTAAACAAAATAACAACGAGGAAAAAACGAAACAGTTCTGCAAGGTGACATACACTAAACAGAAAACAACCACCCACAAACAAAAGTGGGAAAACAGGCTACCTAAGTATGGCTCTCAATCAGAGACAACGATTGACAGCTGCCTCTGATTGGGAACCATACCAGGCCAAACACATAGAAATACACAAACATAGAAAAACAAACATAGAATGCCCACCCTAGTCACACCCTGGCCTAACCAAAATAGAGAATAAAAAGCCTCTCTATGGCCAGGGCGTGACAGTTATTAATATTCTTTATAATTTCATAATTATTAAACATTCTTTCAAAAAAAACGCTGAAGATCTGGTGTTTCTATGTCAAACAGTTATATTTCAGTCTTCTGTGATGTATACAGTGTAATATTGGGATGCAAACTCAATATTGAATACATTTTAAGTCTATATCTGACATGATACAGGTGTCTTCTTTTTTTTAAAGCCCATAACCATGTGTGTGAGGTTTATACTTTCATTTCAAAGTAGATACCAAGAAACACTCTGTGTGACCGTGATTCAGCCCAATGCGGTAAAAGGCTAACCAGATGCTAGAAATCCTCAATCAATTAACCTAATTAATGACCTTAAGTAAAACAACAAAACTGAGTTTTAGAAATTCCCAAACGGCCATAAAAGTCAGGGTTTTATCGCAAGAATCACACAAGCATGATACATGTAGACACAGTGCCTTTGGAAAGTATTCAGACCCCTTGACCATTTTGCAACGTTATAGCCTTATTCTAAAATTGATTAAATAAATAAAAATCCTCAGCAATCTACACACAATACCCAAAAATGACAAAGCAATAACAGCTTTGTAGAAATGTTTGTAAATGTATTAAAAATAAAAACAGAAATACTGTAATTACATAAGTTTTCAGACCCCTTGCTCGGACACTCGAAATTGAGCTCAGGTGCATCCTGTTTCTATTGATCACCCTTGAGATGTTTCTACAACTTGGAGTCCACCTGTGGTCAATTCAATTGATTGGACATGATTTGGAAAGGCACACCCCTGTCTATATGAGGTCCCATAGTTGACAGTGCAAGTCAGAGCAAAAACCAAGCCATGAGGTCGAAGGAATTGCCCATAGAGCTCCGAGAAAGTATTGTGTCGAGGCACAGATCTGGGGAAGGGTACCAAAACATCTCTGCAGCATTGACGGTCCCCAAGAACACATTGGCCTCCATCATTCTTAAATGGTAGACGTTTGGAACCACCAAGACTCTTCCTAGAGCTGTCCGCCCGGCCAAACTGAGCAATCAGGGGAGAAAGGCCTTGGTCATGGAGGTGACCAAGAACCCGATGGTCACTCTGACAGAGCTCTAGAGTTACTCTGTGGAGATGGGAGAACCTTCCAGAAGGACAACCATCTCTGCAGCACTTCACCAATCAGGCCTTTACGTTAGAGTGGCCCGACGGGAAGCCACTCCTCAGTAAAAGGCAAATGACAACCCGCTTGGAGTTTGCCAAAAGTCACCTAAAGACTCTCGGACCATGAGAAACAAGATTCTTTGGTCTGATGAAACCAAGATTGCACTCTTTGGCCTAAATGCAAAGCATCACATCTGGAGGAAACCTGGCACCATCCCTACGGTGAAGCATGGTGGTGGCAAAATCATGCTGTGGGGATGTTTTTCAGCGGCAGGGAATGAGAGACTAGTCAGGATTGAGGCAAAGACGAACGGCGCAATGTACAGAGATATTCTTGATGAAAACCTTCTCCAGAGCTCTCAGGACCTCCTCAGACCGGGGTGAAGGTACACCTTCCAACAGTACAACAGGCACACAGACAAGACAACGCAGGAGTGGCTTTGGGACAAGTGTTTGAGTGGCCCAGCCAGAGGACTTAAACCTGATCGAACATGACCTGACAGAGCTTGAGAGGATCTGCAGAGAAGAATGGGAGAAACTTCTCAAATATAGGTGTGCCAAGCTTGTAGCGTCTTACCCAAGAACACGCAAGGCTGTAATTGCTGCCAAAGGTGCTTCAACAAAGTACTGAGTAAAGGGTCTGAATACTTATGTAAATGTAATATTTCAGTTTTTATTTTTTATAAATGAGCAAACATTTATAAAAAACGGTTTTTGCTTTGTCATTATGGGGTATTGTGTGTAGATTGATAAGGGAAAAAAACTATTTAATACATTTTAGAATAAGGCTGTAACCTAACAAAATGTGGAAAAAGTCAAGGGGTCTGAATACTTTCCGAAGTTACTGTATTCATGATACTTTTAGCGCCTTTAAAACTTCTTAGGGCTGCAATCCCGTTAACGGGATCGATATGACAACAGCCAGTGAAAGTGCAGGGCGCCAAATTCAAACAACAGAAATCTCATAATTAAAATTCCTCAAGCATACAAGTATTTCACACCCTTTTAAAGATACACTTCTTGTTAATCCCACCACAGTGTCCCATTTCAAAAAGGCTTTACAGCGAAAGCACCACAAACGATTATGTTAGGTCACCGCAAAATCACAGAAAAACACAGCCATTTTTCCAGCCAAAGACAGGAGTCACAAAAAGCAGAAATAGAGATAAAATGAATCACTAACCTTTGATGATCTTCATCAGATGACACTCATAGGACTTCATGTTACACAATACATATATGTTTTGTACGATAAAGTTCATATTTATATCCAAAAACCTCAGTTTACATTGGCGCCATGTTCAGAAATGCCTCCAAAATATCAGAAGGAATTGCAGAGCCACTTCAAATAACAGAAATACTCATCATAAACTTTGATAAAAGATACATGTTTTACATAGAATTAAAGATACATTTGTTCCTAATGCAACCGCTGTATCAGATTTCAAAAAGCTTTATGGCAAAAACACAATATTCAATAATCTGAGAACAGTGTTCAGCCACAAAAGGAAGCCATAAAGTTACCCGCCAAATTGTGGAGTCAACAAAAGTTATAAATAACATTATAAATCTTCACTTACCTTTGCTGATCTTCATCGGAATGCACTTCCAGGACTCCCACTTCCACAATAAATGTTTGTTTTGTTCGGTAATGTCCATCATTTATGTCCAAATAGCTATTTTTGTTAGCGTGGTAAACAAATCCAAAGTCAGGAAGCGCGTTCACTAAAAGCAGACGAAATGTCAAAAAGTTCCGTAACAGTCAGTAGAAACATGTCAAACGATGTATTGAATCAATCTTTAGGATGTTTTTAACATAAATCTTCAATAAAGTTCCAACCGGAGAATTCCATTGTCTTCAGAAGTGTGATGGAACAGAGCTCCCTCTCATGTGAACGCGCATGGTCAGGTCATGGTAGACCTGACTCATTCCTCTCTCCTTCGGCCCCACTTCACGGTAGAAGCATCAGACAAGGTTCTACAGACTGTTGACATCTAGCGGAAGCCGTGGGAAGTGCAAACTGATCCATATCCCACTGCGTATTCGATAGGCGATGAGTTGAAAATCGATCAACCTCAGATTTCCCACTTCCTGTTTGGATTTCTTCTCATGTTTTTGCCTGTCATATGAGTTATGTTATACTCACAGACATAATTCAAACAGTTTTAGAAACTTCAGCGTGTTTTCTATCCAATACTAATAATGATATGCATATATTAGCAACTGGGACTGAGGAGCAGGCAGTTTACCATGGGCACCTCTGTGCACCTTTCATCCAAGTTACTCAATACTGCCCCTGCAGCCAAACAGAAATCCTGTTTGGATTTATTCTCATGTTTTTGCCTGCCATATGAGTTATGTTATACTCACAGACATAATTCAAACAGCTTTAGAAACTTCAGCGTGTTTTCTATCCAATACTAATAATGATATGCATATATTAGCAACTGGGACTGAGGAGCAGGCAGTTTACTATGGGCACCTCTGTGCACCTTTCTTCCAAGCTACTCAATACTGCCCCTGCAGCCAAACAGAAATCCTGTTTGGATTTATTCTCATGTTTTTGCCTGCCATATGAGTTATGTTATACTCACAGACATAATTCAAACAGTTTTAGAAACTTCAGCGTGTTTTCTATCCAATACTAATAATGATATGGATATGTTAGCAACTGGGACTGAGGAGCAGGCAGTTTACTATGGGCACCTCTGTGCACCTTTCATCCAAGCTACTCAATACTGCCCCTGCAGCCATAGGACTACCAATAAACAGTTTTTTTTTTATATGGTATTTTTCTGCTGATGCCATTAAGCCCCAAAAAAAAATTGCACCACTTCGGTTCCCAAGGAAGTGTTACTCACTAAGAAACACTCACCACCATAGAAAAAGGGCATGTTAAGTGTTTCCTGCATTTTTCTACGTAACTGTCAATCTTAAGGGTGTGTGTGTGTGTGTGGTGTGTGTGTGTGTGTGTGTGTGTGTGTGTGTGTGTGTGTGTGTGTGTGTGTGTGTGTGTGTGTGTGTGTGTGTGTGTGTGTGTGTGTGTGTGTGTGTGTGTGTGTGTGTGTGTAACTGGGCCTATATAAGATGACAGAGGACGGGACTAGAGTGTGGAAATCAAGAGGAGATCAACTGGAGGTGAAGATTAAGACTGGACTCGTCTGCTGTACTACACTATACATCTCTGGTAAGACTTCTCTGTCTATACACTGCATGTAGAGTTTGTGTGTTTTATTGTTTATATATATTATATTGTTCATGTTGTAAAACACTTTGTGACAATCTGTTTTTGTAAAAAGTGCAATATAAATAAATGGGATTGATTGTTGTGTAATAGAATGATGCAGGTGACCTTTATTCAAATCAGTCTAGAGTCTTTGGCTTCTAGTTTTGCAGTCACATTGTTAATGTGCTTAGGACATAAAAAATATATATCAGAATATCTTTGGGTTTCAACTGAGTACAGTACTATAGGTTCTATAGGTTCTTACTTGAAATAATATCTTATTGAGAGTTTTCTGACCATATGACATGCATAAAAACCAAGGGATTGGTTTGTGTTTAAAGGATCTGTTTTAGTGGACTCAGTGAGAACAATGTTGAAACAAACAGATACTCCTGAGGTAAGAAACTCATCATCACAATATAGAGTAGGACATTTGTCTGAAATAAACCACACAATATTATGTTTGGTTCTCGTCAAATACTATGCTACTGCATAGCTGATATCGCTCAAATATACACTGAACACAACCCTTTTCTGTTGCTGTCAATACTAAGTTCACCAAATTAAATCATAATGAAAGGAAACTTACTTCATTATGTTGATGTTTACACAATATAAGGATGACATTTGTCTGCAACATACCACACTGTATTGTAATACATAGTTATGAATATGCATCCAGAATGAAGGAATAAAATCTACTTTTCTGACAAAGTAAGAGTATAAACTGTCAGAATTATGATCGTTTTATTTATCTTAAAATAACTTTTTATGAAATTCCATGTTACTTTAGAAGTGTTATGGCTCTGAATAAAATATTTTTCTTTAGTCATCAACACTTTAGTTCACCAAATGATATCATTATGAAATTATATCCTGTACAAATAATGTTTTCTGTCTCTCGTTCATTCTGTCAGACTGTGCGTCTGTCTCACTCCATCAATGATGAAGAGAGAAAATATGTGACGGCGAGGAAGACTCTGATTAAGAAGTGGCTGAAAGGTCAGGGTATCGACTGTGAACTGGTGGGTAGTCCTGTCTTCTCTATCTTTCAATCACTCTCTCTCACACATGTGCTCTTTCTCTAACTACATATGGATCCCCCCTCCCCACTCGCATGTCTCCAGCTCCCCCCTTCTCTCTTATATAAAACAGTGTATGATGGGACACTGATGTGAAATTCTCTAGATTTGATATCTCTCTCTTTCTGTCTTTCGTCCTCTCTATATCTCTCTCTCTCATTCTCTCTCCCCATCTCTCAGGAGGATGTTCCTAACATAGCGTTTCTGGGGTCAGGTGGAGGAGAGAGGGCAGCAGTGGGCATGCTGGGATCTCTGCATCAGCTGGCACAGGACAACCTGCTGGGCAGCCTCCTCTACATGTGTGGGGTGTCAGGCACCACCTGGTACACACACACATACACACACACACACTAACTATTATTCTTAGCAGGAAAGTTAATTTTGAATGTGCTGAAACAAATGAGGTATCTCTCTCACACCCTTTTACTCACTCACCCAATCACTGACACACACACAGGTGCATGTCATCCCTGTACAGCGATCCAGATTGGTCGCTGAATAAGCGTTGTGATGAGGTGATAGAGAAGCTGAAGGGTCCTACGGTGGACTTGACCAAGACTGTTAACCGGCTGAAGTCGAGGAAAGAAGAAAACCAGGACTTCAACCTCACTGACTTCTGGGGCGCATTCATTGCATCCTATTTCATGAAAGAGGTCAGTATATGGTTGTGTGTGTGTGTCTGTCTATCTGTCTGTTTGCCTGTGTGTGTCTGTCATTCTTTCTATCTTTCCCTCTGTTGGGCTGATTGTCTCCCCCCCATCTCTTCCACATCTCTCCCCTGTCTCTTCCTCGTTTTCTCACCTGTATCAGATAAACACTCGCTGTCTCTCTGAAGAAGCTCACAGGAACAGCACCAACCCCTACCCCATTTACAGCGCCATAGAACTGGACTGCAACCGACTGGATTACACTAAAGGTGACTGTTATGAGGCATTCATTCAAACTTCAGAGTTAAAATGTATGTTATTCGCACAGAACTTCCTATTGGTTGATAATCTCTGAGTGAAACTCGGTTTCTGTTCTATGTAGAGGTGTGGTTTGAGATGACCCCCCACGAGAGTGGTTTCTCCGGATTGGGCGCTTTCGTCCCCACTTCCTGTCTCGGAAGCAAGTTTGAAGGCGGGACTCTGAAAGAGAAGAGGAACGAAATGGACATGGTTCTGCTGCAAGGTGGGGAACGCACACACACACAAGCACATGCACACACACACACACACAAGCACACACACACACACACACACACACACACACACACACACACACACACACACACACACACACACACACACACACACACACACACACACACACACACACACACACACACACACACACACACACACACTAACATAGCCACACACACAAAAATGTGTCCCCATCGTTGATATCATAGATTTTTTTTTACAACTCCCATAGATGCTTATTTATTGTTGTTTGTTGTTGCTGGGCAGGTATCTGTGGGAGTGCCATTGCAGACGGGCAGAGGAACATTGCTGAGGTGAAGACGATTATTAACAAAAAGATCTGGGGATTATTTGGAGGTAAGCCACAGTACAGCATGCTAGTTAGCCTGCAAGGCTAGTGTCTAGGATTGTAAATTGTATTTTGGATCATTGAAACAAAGTTCCTTGAGTTAATTTGTGATAAATAATGTTTCTTTTTTTCTCCTTTACCATATCTTTAGTTGGCAAGAAAGTTTTAAAATCAGGTAAGAGTTAACTTCTTGCAATAAGGTAGTCTGTCACCTCTTACCCCCACCCATCCAGACGATAAAACACTTATCAAAGACAACGATATAGAGACAAAATACAAAAAATAAGGACAGAAAATTTACATGTACACTACAACCCAGGAACAAACCCAGTACAAAAACACAAAGAAACAACAAAAAGAAACACATAAAATATTAAAACAATACTCCAAAACAATAGACAAACTACAGGACAATAGTAGACAAACTACAGGACAATAGTAGACAATAATCTACAGGACAATAGTAGACAATAAACTACAGGACAATAGTAGACAAACTACAGGACAATAGTAGTCAATAAATTACAGGAAAATAGTAGACAATAAACTACAGGACAATAAACTACAGGACAATACTAGACAATACTAGACAAACTACAGGACAATACCAGATAAACTACATGACAATAGTAGACAATAAACTACAGGACAATAGCAGAAAATAAACTACAGGACAGTGGATTGCGCAGTCAGATGTAACAGGGTAAATAGGAATTTTAACAACATAGATTTAACTTTTGGAATAGACACTGGCTGGAATGTGGTGTAAACCAATCAGCATTCAGGATTAGACCCACCTGTTGTATAATAGACAATAAACTGCAGTACAATAGTAGACAATAATCTACAGGACAATGCTAAACAAAAACATAAACCTAGACAAATTATGTGTAACATCTCTCAGCATCCCACCCATCCATCACACATGCTTAACCCTTCCCATTTCATATTATATTTCTGTGTTTTCCCATATACCCACACAACCCTCTGTTTTTGTCAGTTACGTTTTCTGCTGGCATTGAGATGAACAGTAAGCAGTTTTAACCATCTGACTGTCTGTGTGGAAATTAATTTGACTGTGCAGAAATAACATGACATGATCTAAGATGTCACATGTACAGTTGTGGCCAAAAGTTGAGAATGACACAAATATAAATTTTTACAAAGTCTGCTGCTTCAGTGTCTTTAGACATTTTTGTCAGATGCTACTATGGAATACTGAAGTATAATTACAAGCATTTCATAAGTGTCAAAGGCTTTTGGAGTTGATGCAAAGAATCAATATTTGCAGTGTTGACCATTGTTTTTCAAGACCTCTAAAATCCGCCCTGGCATGCTGTCAATTAACTTCTGGGCCACATCCTGACTGATGGCAGCCCATTCTTGCATAATCAAGGCTTGGAGTTTGTCAGAATTTGTGGGTTTCTGTTTGTCTACCCGCCTCTTGAGGATTGACCACAAGTTCTCAATGGGATTAAGGTCTGGGGAGTTTCCTGGCCATGGACCCAAAATATCAATATTTTGTTCGCCGAGCCACTTAGTTATCACTTTTGCCTTATTGCAAGGTACTCCATCATGCTGGAAAAGGTATTGTTCGTCATCAAACTGTTCCTGGATGGTTGGGAGAACTTGCTCTTGGAGGATGTGTTGGTACCATTCTTTATTCATGGCTGTGTTCTTAGGCAAAATGGTGAGTGAGCCCAGTCCCTTGGCTGAGAAGCAACCCCACACATCAATGGTCTCAGGATGCTTTACTGTTGGCATGACACAGGACTGATGGTAGCGTTCACCTTGTCTTCTCCGGACAAGCTTTTTTCCGGATGCCCCAAACAATCAGAAAGGGGATTCATCAGAGAAAATGACTTTACCCCAGTCCTCAGCAGTCCAATCCCTGTACCTTTTGCAGAATATCAGTCTGTCCCTGATATTTTTCCTGGAAAGAAGTGGCTTCTTTGCTGCCCTTCTTGACACCAGGCCATCCTCCAAGTCTATGCCTCACTGTGCATGCAGATGCACTCACACCTGCCTGCTGCCATTCCTGAGCAAGCTCTGTACTGGTGGTGCCCCGATCCCGCAGCTGAATCAACATTAGGAGACGGTCCTGGCGCTTGCTGGACTTTCCTGGGCGCCCTGAAGCCATCTTCACAACAATTGAACCAATCTCCTTGAGGTTCTTGATGATCTGATAAATGGTTGATTTAGGTGCAATCTTACTGGCAGCAATATCCTCGCCTGTGAAGCCCTTTTTGTGCAAAGCAGTGATGACGGCACGTGTTTCCACGTTTCCACGAAGTCAGAAGTTTCCATACACATTAGCCAAATACATTTAAACTCAGTTTTTCACAATTCCTGACATTTAATCCTAGTAAGAATTCCCTGTCTTAGGTCAGTTAGGATCACCACTTTATTTTAAGAATGTGAAATGTCAGAATAAAAGCAGAGAGAATTATTTATTTCAGCTTTTATTTCTTTCATCACATTCCCAGTGGGTCAGAAGTTTACATACACTCAATTCATATTTGGTAGCATTGCCTTTAAATTGTATAACTTGGGTCAAACGTTTCAGGTAGCCTTCCACAGGCTTCCCACAATAAGTTGGGTGAATTTTGGCCCATTCCTCCTGACAGAGCTGGTGTACCTGAGTCAGGTTTGTAGGCTTCCTTGC